>NW_017805540.1:5181984-5214362 GCF_001891065.2 Hippocampus comes
GAGAAGCGCCCCCCTTTTTGCCCGGCCACCGCATCAACAACTCGCAGACGCGGAAACGCATCGACCCGAGGCGGAGGCAAGCGGCGCTCTCCTTCCTCAACAACATCTCCCTGGATGGGCGACCTGTGCAGGGCGAGCGCCAGGAGGCGGAGGACGTCGTCGAGGAACGAGAGTCGGAAGTCCGGAGTTGCGTGATGGAACGAGGCGCCTCTACCTCCACCTTTGCCGCCTCCTCCTCCTCCTCCTCCTCCTCGACTGCCGCTCTTGCTGCTGCCGCGACCGCCTTAGCCAACCAGGCTCTCGTGGCCAGCAGCCGAACCACCTCGGTGGCTTCGGCGGCATCCGCCGCCTCAGAGCCCGGCGATGGTGAACCCTTTACTCCGGCGTTCGCTGCTCCGGCGGGCACGTACGGCTCCCCTCTCTCGGCTCTAGCCGCCTCGGCCCGGGGGAGACTGCAGACCTACACTCCGGGGGTGCCGCCCGTGGCGTACTCCAGACAAGGATCCCAGAACTACTGCCTGGAGGGCGGACCGATCGCCAACTCTGCCATGGAGCTGCAGCGGTCGAGGTAAACTACATCCGTCCGTCCGCACGCACGCACCCACGCTCCCTGGCTTAGACAACTTTTGGCCTGATCATATCCATGAACGTGAAAGTTATACATTGGACCCCCGCATGCTCGCGGTTCAGCGTTCGCCGATTCACCTATTTGCGGATTTTAAAATTTATTTATCATCGTGCTTTATGCAAATCGCATGTTGGAGGTATGTCAGCGTGTTTTAAAAATATATTTTTGGGGGGTTGAGGGTTTTTGTTGTTGTTTCCCGATGCATTTCAATGGGCGTCAGTAATGGTCGGATTTTCGCTACTAGTGGGCAGTCCCTGGTTCAGTGGTTCCTTGAGGTGTGAGTTTAATTTATTCCAGTACACATCAAGTTTCCCCCTTTAAATGAAACATAATACTTTTCAAACCCACTCAAATCAGTTTTGGGGGGCTTGTGCTTTCAATAGCAAAAATGGCACTGTGTCAGATGTAGACATTGTTCGAACAACTTTACAAAATCAACTGGTTTTATAAAGTGTAATTCTTCCATGTTGTGACAAGCTGAAAGTCACAACTACTGCGGTGGACGTGTTATGCAATTGTTGCGTATTGACGCTTGCTACTGCTTTCCTAAATCCCTGTTTATTTACAGCAGGGGTAGGTAGTTCTGGTTCCTCGAGAGCCATATACTGCCTGTTCTCGACCCCTCCCTACTCCAACACACCCGATTCAATTGTTCATGATCATTTCAGGCCTCTACAGAGCTTGCTGGTGAGCAGAAACACGCCCTCACCCAAAATACTACTGATTTTTTTTTGGGGGGGGGCATTATGATGTAAATCATGAGTGTTTGCATGGGGTAGTGATGGATCCATGAGGTGTCATGAAGCGTGTTGACACAATGACACACTCTGTTGGTACTGTGTTGATACTGTGTCGCTGACCACTGATACCTGCTGGACTTTCAAAATCCCTGCAGGCAACCAACTTGACAGACTGAACTGAGTGATCTGATGACGAAGTGTATCCAATATCATTGACATCTATGCATTCATAATTGTATTATTCATTATGTTTGAATAATGTGAAAATTCTGTGAATGAGGATGCTTGTGGGCTTTGTCTTCAAAAATCTTTATTCAGAAAAATAAGTTGAATTTGAGTCTGTTGCGTTTCTTGCATACTATTTCCCCTCCTGTGGAGAACACACACTCACATGGCACTGATAATGCCGGCGTACAGAGGAACTCCTTTGCAAGGTGGGAGAGGTTTGGAAAAGTAGTGTGTTGGTTCTTCCAATATAACAGCGGTTCTTGACTGCGTGCAACATTCCCCTCTGTCAGGTACCGCTTGACCTCAGATATAGCATCTGCTGTTGCACTTCTTCCTAGTCTCCCTTGATCTCATGATCCAAATGTTGCCACAGGTCATCTAAAAAACTAAACCTAACAAAATTGGCATTTATAACAGTTTCCAAAAAACAAACTAATAATGATGAGTAACATGCCAGATGTAGTTGCAGAGGCGCTTTTGTTGGTATATGATATTTCTGTATGTCAAATTCGACATTTCACCTGCAATATAATATGTGAATAGTAAACTAAGAGTTACCTTGAAATTAATTTGAATTAGAATGGAACAAGATATGTCAATAATCTGAGAGGCACTTGGTGAGACAAGGAGATTTGAATAAATATTTTATTCTCCAAAAGGAGATCAAAATGGTCCCACACGGCGGACAATTTGCGTTTCCCCGGGAGCTGCTCCATAATATATATGCACGTACTACCACAAGCGAGCGAGCGTGAGGTCTGGCTTGTTTCGGCAGGCGGCATCGCGTCGTTCAATGCACTTCCTTATAAACACAGTTTGGCGGGCTTTTGTGGCGTCGACGCCCCCTGGACTGAGTCGACGCAGTTCATGCATTGGTCACGTGATCGTCAGGAAGCAGTCCGCGCACCATCGCAGGGATTGCTCTGTGAGCTCGGCACGTGCATCGACGCATCGGTGTTGCAGGACCCATCACTAGTATAGGGAATTTGCATTCCCTTGTGGGGACGTTATAAGGTGTCTTTTAGGATTTTGCTAGTAAATGCTGGAGGAAGAAGTTTTCGATATGTCAACTAAGCCTGACATCTTTGTCTGAAAGTCTTGTGTGTTAGATGGAGGACATGAGGTATGCTGGTTGTAGAACATGTCTTGTTTGTGTCACGGGTGCATGCGCATGTTCTTGCTTTGGAGATGGGGGGGTGGGGCGGTCTAAAGGGGCGTCTTGTACAGTGTGCCATTCAAGCTAGGACCGCCAATGCTGTTCACTCTTTCTTGGATTCCGACACTGTTTTTACAGCTGCTAGCGCCCAAGATGCTAGCAGTCGGAGGGGTTATCAGCTAGCCAATTTCACTGTAAGTAGTGCCAAATATCAATATGTAATCTTCATTGGCAAAGTGGAGTGCTCATTTTGTGCGAGACACATTAGCCACCATGCTATTAGTCATGAGCATCAGCATCAACTTGTCAATGTGGTTGAAATGTAATTTCATTGCCCATACTATATCAAGTTAGTGACACCATTTCCCTGCAGCTCTGTGAAGTCCTTTTCTTTTTGTGTGGTTATTAGTACATTATTAATCTTGGCCATCACAGTTGCCCTTCTAAAACCCAATATTTGCTGACATCAGCAAGGTCATGTTTCACCAAGCAGCCTGGGACCTTTTTGTTTTGTGGTTGTCATCACCCTTCTATTTTCGTTACAATTAAAAAAAAAACAAAAGACAAACAAACAAAAAAAAACCCAACTTTTTTTTTTTAATTAATGCGAAGTTTTGGAATGCATTTGACTTTGGAGGTATCCTTTTTCACTTCAATTACACTGGTCAACAAATTTGGATGTGTTTTTGTTTGAATCAGATGAACGTTTCCAACTGACTTTTTTTTTTTGCACTAAATCCCAAACTGGCATCGTATTTTTTTTCTCAAAAACATGAGGTTTTCATAATAATAAATACAGGACATTCCGGGACACTTGAAGCCATCTCCTATTAAAGTTTACTGTTTACCAGTATTCTTTGAAGTTCGAAACCTGAAACACACCTGGTGCCTCCTCCATTTAAAAGCAATGTAACCTCCCAGCATCTTCTCCTTATGGATGTCTCTTCTTGAGTTCCCTTTTGTTGACAGGTGGCAGGTCACCTGTCACCAACAGTTGTGTGCTGCTCCTCAGTGGCGGAACCTTCTGCTGCAGTGTCCTCTTGAAGATCATGTGGTGCGGACAAAGTGAGCCCCTGTAAAGCATTTTTATTCATGGAGGTGGCCCTTTGTACACTGCACTGTGTGTTTGTGGCGCATGCAGAGCTGTCCTTTCCCAATGTGCTGTCCCTTGGCGAGATTTTTAAAAAAAATTTTGAGGCGCCACCCCTCCATCGGCGCTACCTACATGTCAAGTCAAACTGATTTCTGGGGGCCATTGGCATATTGCCTAAAGGGCTTTGGACTTTCACCCCACCGAGTGTAACAATATCCATGTGAATAGTGCTAATAAATTGTGTCATATCGTTGGTAAAGTTAGTGCTACACAATGTACAGTAACCTATGGAGTGCATCAATTCAATAGAGCCACGTTATGCATACTGTAGATATCTGCACAGTGCTGGTTTGTCTTCCATTGGGCCAGCTGCTAGTAGAGATGTGTCCAGAGGTGCCACACTCCTTTCTCTCTCTCTCTTTTTTTTTTCCCCTTCCACTTCCTTTCTCAGGGGCCCCACAGACACACTTTCCCTTCAGACTTGTTCTTGGCCTCCGGCCTCGCTTCCATTCAGTAAGTCACAGAGCGACTGCCGCACCTACTAGAATAGATGAGCAGCAGAAAATGCAAGAGTCAAATGGTTGTTGTCATACCTCTTTGTATCGACTCATTCAGGTGTCGTCTTGACGCTGCGTTGTGTTTTTAAAAGACACGGGGCCTTAAACCAAACCAATTGTAGTTAAAAATGTGGCTATGAGGTGTGATGGCGCAGTGCTGCGGTCAGGCTTGGCATCATCAGCAGATTACATAAGAACACTCCAGGATGCTTTTGTCGGAGGAAAAAAATTGTACACTGGGACCTCTAATGTAAAAAAAGCCACTCCTGGTTGAAACAATACTTCCCTTAGTAAATAAAGGAAACCATTCCTCCTTGGGGTTACGTGCAACAGAGGGATGATAATCGATTGATCCAGACAGTAGATTACCCCTTTAGTGCATTATTTATTTGCAGTGCCACAGGGCAATGCTTAGTTGAAAAGAGGACGAACGGAGAGAAATGAGGGAATGACTGAAGACACGAATGGCAACGGCTACGGATGTTCAATTCCACTTTTTCTGTACCAGTATCCACTGTTTGAGTACTCACCGATACCGCTAGCACTTTTGATGCATAACATTTCATTTGACACAGTGATAAAAACGTGGACAAAGACTTTACCTTCTGACTCTGATGATGATTCGCCGATGCGTCTCACAGCTGTGACTCTTGCACCAACTAGTCAAGGAGAACACAATGTCATATTTTTATTTATTTTGTCTCCGGTATCGTGGCTGTGCTATCAGCAGCCCGTAGAGTACCTGATACCTTCAAATATATATCAGGCCGATACTGATGCCTGGTATTGGTACTTGCCCAGCTCGAGTGATGACGACACCTGGTGCGACCTGGTTGGGGGGCAAACAAGGAAAAACTCACGTTCAAAAACGGTAATGAAAGACACCACTTGTTGGAACCCAGTGAAGGAAACTGGGGATTAACAACGAGAGCAAACAGCAAAGAAAGACAACCCAAATTTCTTTTGCAATGTGTTTGGGAGTCTGCGGCATAAAGAAAGGACAAAAGAGAGCCCAAAAGACAACAACACCTGTTCAGTGGCAAAGAGAGAGAAAAAAAGAGAAAATGGAGCTCAAAAAGCAATAACAGAGGATAGGACATGTTGGCGGATCCGGGGATAAACATGGAGAATAGAGAGCACAAAATTCAATGACATAAGATGACACTTGTTGGAACCTGATTGGGTAACATGAAAATGAATCAGGAGAAAAGTACATCTGCTGCTCCATCCTTGGGATAGAAAAGGAGAAAAAAGTGCAAGAAGCAATAAAAGATAACTCCAGTGCTGAACTTGGTTGGGGAACGTGCGGACAAACAAGAAAACCAATAGGATTGAAACCTAAAAAAAGTTATTTTTGTTTCTTCTGTTTCAGATGGACTTAAGTAGCTTTCCCCTTTATTTATTTTATTTTTGTGAGGCAGGTTGATGGATGGCTTTATGGGAATAGAGGGATGGGGGGACTTTATTTATTTATTTATTTTTACTGTTAAACCTACTTCTTTGTGTGTGTGTGTGTGTGTGTGTGTGTGTGTGTGTGTGTGTGTGTGTGTACACATTCACACAATCCCTGTAGGAAAGTATAGGAGGAAGTGGCATTAATGTCAGACTGGATAAGTGAACGAGTGTGCCGCAGCAGTGTTATTGTTTCAAAGGTATTCGGCGTGAAGTGCACATCCCGCAGCCTGCTTGTCTACAGGGGTTGGTGCAAAGTCCTCACGGGGGTCATGCTGTGTCAACAACACACTGAGGCTCCTCTTATTTTTGTTTTTATCCATTTAACTGATAAATACAAGCAAAAGTGATCAGAGACACAGTTACACGACAAATGACCTTCATTTCCCCATGTGCTCAATTCATGAAGGGGGATTTTTTTTGAAGACTTTTTTTTCCTGCAATTGTATGTCCAACTTTTTCCATTCCTATGACCACCCCAAAAAAAACCCATTCAAAATACACAAATAAATATTCAGTATGCATTTTTCACGAAAAACAGGGTAAACGGGGAGGAAAAAAAACAAACCTACCCCCTTGAAAAATAATTTGAAAAATATTGATCAAAATTGTTCATGCAAATCCATGGGTGGCGAACCATGAGTACGCAGCAGTCCACTGTCATTAGATAAGTACTACAGGAAATCACAGCACATCAGCTAACCCATCCATCCATCCATCCATCCATCCATCCATTTTCCGATTCGCTTTATCCTCACAAGGGTTGCGGGGGTGCTGGAGCCTATCCCAGTTTTCTTTGGGCAGTAAGCGGGCGACACCCTGAACTGGTAGCCAGCCAATCACAGGGCACACAGAGACGAACAACCATTCGCGCTCACACTCACACCTAGGGACAATTTAGAAAATTCAATCAGCCTGCCATGCATGTGTTTGGAATGTGGGAGGAAACCGAAGTACCCGGAGAAAACCCACACAGGCACGGGGAGAATGTGCAAACTCTACACAGGAAGGCCAGGAGCCGGGATCGAACCCTGCACAGTAGGGTCGACGCGCGAACCACTGGATCGCCAGGCCGCTACATCAGCTAACGATCAGTAAATAAATAAAATACTGTACACTGTATATAATAACTGTATTTATCCCATTTTGGAATAAGACGGCAACAAGACAAAAGTGTGGAAAAAGTGAAGCGCGGTAAACTCTTTCCGATGCACTGTAAAACCGGGCAAATGTCATGTTAAAAACGGCTTGCGTTGCTCAATGGCTCTTTGTGTCAACACTGATCTCACTCCGTCTACTTGGCTAATGTGAGTCTAAAACCTCAGGAGACCCTCGAAACAGCCGTTGTTTGTTGATCTCTGTCGCTCATTAACCACACGCTCAGCGGGAAGACGCCTGGTTAAGTGTCCGCAGCTTACGCAGATGCCAGAGCATCACATCACACTTTGAGTTGTTCTACTAGTATGGTGCATCGGTGTCAAACTCCGCTCCTCGAGGGCTGTTTTCGTGCATCTTTTCCATCTCGCCCTTTTACAACACACCCGATTCAAATAATCAGCTCATTAGCAAGCTCCGCCGAAGCCTGATATCGATCGTGTTCATTTGAATCAGGTGTGTTGCAACAGGGACAGATAGAAATAATGCAGGATGGCGGCCCTCGAGGACCAGAGTTTGACACCTGTGGTATCGTGTGTACAGAAGACTGACAGCGTGTCGTGTTTCAGTAAAACCCTACCTATTTGCAGTTCATCTTTCACTTATTCCATTTTTTTCCCCCGTGAAGCCCAACATTTGTTCGCCAATCGAAGATGCCTTTGAAGGCGGCATGTTTGCAATATAGTCGCTAACGTTAGCCACCTGCTGATAGCGGGTTTGAGAGTAAACAGCAGCGCAGTGGAAGATTCCAGAAGAGGTCAGACAGGCAGCTGGCGAGAAAGCCATGTGGTAAACTTCTCAAGATGATACAGAGAAAGGTCCGCATTTTGATTTGCAGTGGTGGAAGTTAAGAACTCAACGGTTAGCTGCATTACAGTCGTCCTTTGCCATGTCGCGGCTGACTTTTCGCTGTCTCACTGTGTTGCAGCAGACAGTGTTAATTTCATTGACCAAAAATTTTCGTCATTCACTTCGTCACCAATACTGTATATTTTTCAGACAAGTACGAAACGAAAACAAAAATAGAAATCATTCATTGACACAACAACGACAACTAAATCGATTGACAATTTCCTCAACAAATAACAGACGAAGGGAAAAATCACAGTGACGAAATCCAATCAGAAAGAAGTACGAGGGTAGGAGAAAAGAGCCACTTAGAAAATGGAACAGACGAGACTGGAGCAGGGGAACGGAAGGCAGTCACTGACTCTCGGAAAGAAAGTACTGTAGATGAGAAAGATTTGATGGAGGAAGTGCGAGAGAATATCCATAGCTGGGAGAAAGCGACGAGAGAGGATTTGTCGGCCATTTCACGTTCCACGATGAAGGAAAAAAGACCAAGTGTAAAGAAACGGTTTTGAACCGTCATGCGTGGGCAGAACACGACAAACTTTGAGACATTTATACAATGTACATCCCGAGACGTTCTCCAAGGTAAATAATGCTGCCATTGCTAACATTGTGAGAGTCTTCAGTGTCACAGCTGACCTCATTGGGAAAAGCCTAAGAGAGCAAAAGTCATTAGCATGAAGTGCTTTCCATAAAATGAACCAAAGTAAATAAATTCTGTGGTTGTGTTCCCAGCAGTGTTGAAGCAAGAAATGCGCACTTCACTTTATTTGGATCCATGTTCAAACATGGTTATATTCATTTTAATTAATCTGAAGCAAATATGCACTTTTATTTATTACCTTGGCGGCCCGGTGTCGAGTGGTTAGTGTGTCGACGTCACAGTGCAGATGTACTGGATTCGATTCCAGCTCCGCCTATCCTGTGTGGAGTTTGCATGTTCTCCCCATGCCTGCGTGGGTTTTCTCTGGGTACTCCGGTTTCCTCCCACATTCCAAAAAACATGCATGACAGGCTGATTGAACACTTACTGAAATTAAATTGATTTAGCCACTGCTTGTCAAAGCCGCTGGCTCCTGTGTTTTTGAGACGATTTGAAAAGAGGAATGAAAAGTATTGTTTCAGTCACGTACACATTGGCTTTGTGTTAATCTGCTCCTATTTGGAAACGTATTTAGGTCGCCTGGCCGAGGTGAGGTCACGTTTTACCAAAGTGGCTGATTTTCCCAGCCGTATCTGCAACGCTAAAAATCATAAAGGTTACTTTGACACGAAGGAAACTTTTAACACGACATGCTTGGATGCAAAAAAAAAAAAAAAAAAGTCAATTTGTTTGTTGCATTCGCGAGGGAAAATCTGGACAACACCGACGAGCGGGAAAAAACACGATTCGCTCAGTTTCTTCATCGATAGTTGCTTCAGGTCTTTCCCGTGCACCGCTGTTGATGTAGTGCCTCCGTAGTGGCGCAACGCTGCAACTGCAGTTAAAATAAGTCGCTGCCGGAGAGGGACATAAATCGCTCAATCAGCACAGTTGGTGGAGCTTCACGCTGTGCTGAGTGATATCAATCGGCCTGGCAGGGGGCGGCGCAAAATTAGCTGGAGGTGGCCGCCACGCAATTTCGAACGCAGGAAAAAAAAAACTGATTTTTTTTCTTTTTTTTATAAAAGTTTTAATGGATGCCGAAGGAAAACATTGGCTATATTAATTTAGTTGACTAAAATTGATCTGTGTTCATCAGCTAAAATTGGACTAAAACTAAAATACAATCACATGACTAAATTATAACTAAAACTTTAATTAATTGTCGTGTAAAGACAATAACTAAAGCAAAAATTAAAATTTCTTGTCAAAATCAACACTGGTCGCTGACAAGCAAGGAAAAACGTTACTACCATCCCTACTACTACAACGTGCGGTTTGCCATCACGTTATGCCTACAACACGGGCAAAATACAACATCTCTCAAGTTTTAATGTGGTTTGTGTTATTTAAGCGACAATGTGTCTGCCACGAGTACTTTTGTGCGGCACGTAACAACAAAGCGGCATAAAAACGTGATGTGACTAACTACACTTAAATGTGGCAATGGAGATTTTTCTATTGTTTCGCCACAATGGCCAAGAGGTCTCAGGACACAGCGCTAACCTTGCTAACAAGAAAGCAGTAATTGATATTTTTGTGGGTGGCGAAGAAGACAAACTGTTGACACTGTATTTTCCGAAAACAAAAAGATTCAAGCTGTTGTAGAACAGCTATTAAGACCATAAAACACGATTTGAGCATGATTTGGTTTCAACGCTTTTAGAGAACAGTCTGTAGCTGAAGCATATTTTGGTACAGACGCACTTAACACTCACTCATGAGTCTGCTGCTTGCACGGGTAGCGGAGTCATGCAGCCTCAGTGTAAAAAATGGATGATGCTCGTGACAAAATGTGTTCAGCAACCGGTTTTGTTTGCTTTTTCGTGTTGACGGTGGTTTATTTGTCACCATTTAACCTCAGCTGATAAACATGTGCTTACTTATTGTTGTAGCTGATTGCTGTCGTAGTAGATGAGTGACAGCTTGGGTTGCCGCTGAGCTCTTCAACATTTAAACGTGTTTTAGTTTTAGCCCAGTGGATGTCGATGGAGGCCCAGGTTGAAGGTACAAATATTTCTTTGCTATGTCAGGTGGGGACACGGTGAACGACTGGTGCGCTCATTTGCCCCACAGTCCAGAGGTGCAGGGTTCAATTCCGGCTCCGGCCTTCGTGTCTGGAGGTTGCATGTTCTCCCCATGCCTGCGTGGGTTTTCTCAGGGTACTCTGGTTCCCCCCCCCCCCACCACATTCCCTAAACATGCATGGCTGGTTAATGGAACGCTCAAAATTGTCCCTCGGTGTGAGTGTGAGCACAAATGGTTTTTCGTCTTTGTGTGCCCTGCGATTGGCTGGCAACCGGTTCAAGGTGTATCCCGCCGTCTGTCCGAAGACGGCTGGGATAGGCTCCAGCATGCCCGTAACCCTCGTGCGGATAAGCGATTGGACAATGGATGGATGGATGGACATGTCAGGTGGATTTTCAGGATTTTTAAGTCTTTGAATAAGAAATTCAAACTACTTTTCATGTTTTCTTTTTCAACCATTTTCTTATCAATAGCAATACTCAAACATTTAAAGACAGTTAATCACCCATCCATTGCAGGGTCTGGACTTGCTATTTCGCAGATTTTTTTTTTCAGTTCATAACTATATTGTCTCCTGTTTATTTTAGATGTAATTCCACTAAATGGTGACACACAGTTTAGTTTGACACTGTGTTAACTTGACTGAAGCAGAAGAGTGAAAACGGGAAGTGAAGAATTTCAGATCAGCCTAGTTTTTTCTGAAGATTATTGAATGTGAAATCCTTTTAATCCTGCTTTTTACGCCTACAGAAAGCGACAGCCGTGAGTTTATTTTGTAATGTTATATGGCATGATTTGGGCATGACTATTGATGTATATTGTGAGATCAGATGAAATGTTGCTATCCGTTGCTCTTGCTCTCTCTCTATATTTATTAAATGTGTTTACATGTGTTTGTACTATTTAAAAATTGTATCTAAAAGCCAAAAAAAGGAGTGCCATATATGATATGAAAATGTACGTTGTGTGTAAATAAGGAGATTTTTGGATTATTTTCTAGTGTGTATTTTTGTTGTTTCTTTTTGTTTAGCTTTTCGTGTTTACCTCTTTTTTTTCTTCTTAAAATTTGATAACATTGATAGAATTTTCCCTTGTTTTTCTTTGCAGACGCCGACTCATCTCCCAGCGCTCCTCGCTGGAAACATTAGAGGACATTGAAGAGAATGCTCCTCTGCGCAGGTATGGCGGCTGCATACGTTAGGCAACACTGTCAGAAACACTGCAGATTTTTTTTTGTCTTTTTTTCTTTTCTCCCATTTCAGGTGCCGAACCCTGTCAGGTTCCCCTCGACCAAAGAGCTTCAAGAAGATCCACTTCATTAAGAACATGCGGCAACACGATATGCGCAATGGAAGGTGCGAAGGAAAATGGAACTGAAGTGAAACTCTTGCACACACTCTTTGTTTGATTTGCCTTTTTTTTTCTCCACTTTTCACACTTGAGTGCAGACTTGTGTTCCCAGCATGAAATCACACACCACACACGCTGTAGATGTTCCTTTGGGGAGTTTTTTTTGTAGTATTTTCTCATCTTTGGGAGGCCTTTGGAGTGTCTGATCAGAACCCTTAAGGAATCAACACAACAAATAAGTGCAGTAACACAGTGACAATCATTTTGAAACTTTACTAGGAGTGTAATGGCACACCATAAGTTATTGTTTCAATAAGCTTCTTTGTAAGGTGGCAGTTTGGTTCACTTTGGGTACAGTAAGGCCAATCACAAACAAATTACAGGTGATTCACACTTGTGCAGCTGGTGATTGACCCTCACACAGATAAACAACTCGGTGCAATGGGGAAAATTCCGACCCCTGGTGTTATGACCTGGAAACTTTGTTTTTAGGCTTCACATAGTACTCTGTATTACGATAATACAAAGGGTGGAGGAAATGGGCAACAAATAAGAGTTTTGATATTTAAGAGTCTATAAGTAATGGCAGCCCCATTTATGGACTGCGCTTGTATATCTTGATGACAGAGACTCTCCACGCATCGCTTTTTGGACAAAGGTACTTGTGACATTATTAACGTACTTACTTAATATTGTAAAACACAATATACTATCTAGACTGTATCCGTACGGCTAAGTCGGCTGGTTCTCGCCTGGTACAGAAATTGTCATTTTAGTTGTGAAAGATCCGGTGACAGGACATTGAATTTTTGATTAGACGTATCTGCAACATTGTGACACCATTCGGAAACTTTAAACTTCCAACCATGGCCACTCAGGAAAACAAGTTGCAGAACCTCGCACATTGCACAACAAATCGGTTGCGTTTGGCTGTAGAGAAGAACAAATGCAAAACGTGGCACCTTCATTTTTTTTTCTTTTTAGAATGTAGTTTGTTTTCTATTGAAGTAAATAATATAGACAAGAAAACTAAGCCCAAGTCAGTGTGCTACTTTGCGAACGCAAACCTTAAGTCATAAGTATAGAAAATATTTGTATGAAAATAGCTTATTAAAAAATAAAAGATAACTTGGGGGATTTAATATAAATCCTGGTCTTTATTCATATTTTTTCAACCAAGAAAGATATTTCATTTACAGGTTGATCAGTTTGTATTATGACTGGAGATCCTTGGTTTACATCCCATTTTGCATGTTAGTGGAAATGTCACGGTAGCCTATCGCTAAGCAAAGCTAGCGCAGTATTAATTACAGGAAATAGTTGTGCCGTAAATGTAAAATAAACAAGTTAATTGCGCATCGTTTGCAATCTGGAAACCTCTTCATTTGGATCATCGTAAACCAAGGACCCTGTTTGAATAAAAATATCACGCGTTCAGCTAAAATCATAGTGCTAGCCATGACATTCGCTATCCAGCGGCGTCGACGTGTGGCTAAATGGCAAGGCAATTACACTTTTACTAGGTTCCGTGTGGGGTAAGCACCTGTAGCATACGGAAAAAAAATGATACATATATTTTTTAAACTATAATCTCCATCTGTTACTTTTTTCCCTTGGTCTTGGCTTGTTTCAAAAAAATTTTCTGAAAACATTGAGTTTGAGTGGCATGTCCATGTTGTACATCCACTGAAAATGGCATTTAAAAGACACTGGACGGCAGCAAAACTTCAAACAAAGCCAGACCTCAAATCTGATGAGCTTGTTTTGTTTTTGTAGGATAGTCCTAATCAGTGGCAGAAGATCCTTCTATAGTGTATTTTCAGTGCTGCCCTATCGAGATTGTAGCCAAGCGGGGTACGTATCCTCCAGCATGACCGCTGTCCTCCTCCTGCACCCCGCCCCCTCCTCTGTGCGCCTTCCTCCTCCTTTTCCTCCTCATGGCTGCTTCTTCTCCTCTGTGGATGTGCTCTCCATTTTGACTCAAGGTGACCTTAAAAGCCCCGCAAGACAAACGGTGTCTGAGTTATGTCAGCGCTCGTGTGCATGTGGACCGCTCATTAACACTTTCCAGTTGGTCAGGTGCGCAGTGCTTCATTAGCTTGGGTCATAACTTCTCGTTTGTCTTCCTTCGGGCCTCGACAAAGTGTGTTGCAGCGTCACGAGGTCAGAGTGACACAGTCGCCCCGAGATCCAGGAAAAGGCGCTATCGGATGGATTTGGTTCAAAATATACCAAGATTAATAAGGAAGAATTGTTGAGCTGACACAAAGACGGCTTTGATATTTGAAAGGTTTTGACTGCAGGCTTTTAAATTTTTGTTTGGGGTGGTGGGAGGTCATGAGCACTTTGGATGATTACTGCTTTGATTAGACAAGAGGCTTGTTCAGAAAAGGTTTGGTGTCAAAGGGAAATTCATGTAAAAGCAGTTAAAAAACATGATAAACTTTTTGCTAATAGGAAATAATTTGTTCAATTGTCCATTTGTGAGTTAATTATAAAATCCAATCAAAATTATTTTAATACAATGTAATATAGTATATATAATAGCATACAAATCTAAAACAAACACCCTTTGTTTTTTAATTAACCCTTTCATGCAGCAATAATGATAACTTGTAACCTAGTAACATGATGAGCTGTCCACTGTAGTTACCGCTGTCCCCGAATGGGTTGAACCATAAAACTAGCAGTCAATTCATTCAAGTGAAAAATCTACCGGTACTATGGGCTACTTGTAGAGAACCCATTTTCTTTCTGAATCTCATGAGCAATACGAATTTGGTGCACTAAAACTTGGTGATCCTCCTTTGGCCGTCCATTTTTTGGGGGGGCTTTCAACGCATGTGATGTGAAATGATAACGGTTATCCGAAAGTGTGAAAGTGTCTGCGGCGGCACTTGCGGCTTGTCAGAATGTGTGTGTACCCCAACCCACCCTTACCTTGGCTGTGTGGCACATGATACAAGCATGTTTTTTTTTTTTGTTTGTTTTTTTTTTGCATGGGGCAGTCGCCATGTGGAGCATGTTACTTACTGAGTAACGTCCAGCACTGATTTGTCCTCCTCTCTCCTCTGTGGCTGGTTGTTTCTGAGTGTATTGTTGCGATAGTCGACACTTCGTAGACGATCCGCCTCATCTCGCGTTCCCTCGGCCTCCAGGGTGCCTTGACGCCAGCCCACTTTTCTGGCCACATAACACTGTTTTGAACCTAACTCCTCCTCCTCCTTGGTCAAGTGTCATGTGAGGTCGCTTCTATCTTTTGAAAACACGAGGCCAGGCCGAAAGGGGGTGAAAAGATAAGCGGCACGTAACCACGTTCGCGCACACAGTGCAGTGGTCAGTAGTTTACATCCATGCAAAATTCACGATTGGGAGTTTTTTCAGGAATGATTTAAAGCCTTCTTTTTCCCCGAAGTGCATTGACCCTGATTGCAATTATACAAAGAGGACGAAATATGGACACAAATTGCTCGACAAGCCCTAAATAAATGGTATTGGCAATTACTACTCTTTTTCTATGTAGAGCTGCAACTACTGATTATTTCAAGAAGCAATGTTTTAACCCTTTCATGCACATTGTAACCTGATAGGCTGCCCACTGTAGTAACCGCTGTCCCTGAAAGGGTTCATTTCCATCCCTTTACACAAAAACATGTCAAATTGGACAGTGAAGAAACAGCAAATTTTAATCATATTCGTCTACATATGTCACAAAATGTATTTTTGCCAATGATTTAAAAAGGCCTTGGCTTTTTTTCCTAGCACTTCAGGCTTTTGAGATATTGTACATCTTTTGTTTTTAAGTTTGAAATATAATAACTAGCGCAATTCGGGTGCCATGCCTCGGAATTAATGGTTATGATGTTTCAGAAAAAGATTGTTCAAACTGACCCTTCATTCATAAATTCAACTAAATATCTTACTAGATTATGTTCTTAAAACATTCTTATTTTGAAAACCTGATGTGCTAGAGAAAAACAAAACAAAGGCACAATTAGAATGAGGACGAAAAAAAAGCATCTTGAAAATGTTAGTTGCATCTCTGATTTAAAAATTTGTTTAATGGTGTTATGATTCTGTTCCTGTATAGTCTACGTCAGAAAACAAGCCTCAAATTCCACGAACATGAACACCTATAAATTTAACGAGGTCTCGAAACAATTAATCGATTATCAAAAACATTAACACATTGAGAATCGATTAATCATTGCACCTTTATTTTTATTCGAAGTCAATAGAGCAGTACGTCATAGCTCTTCAAGATAAATCCTTTTTTTGGTGCTCAGATTATTTTTCAGAGTACTTTTGGAAGAAAAAAACAGTACTAAATAGTTAACATGAAATTAGCTTGTGGAAGTGGATGGAAAAACTGACCACCATTGAGTGACTGAGAACTAGAGTGGGCTAACTCCATTTTGCAGGAAAGCTAAAGTTAACTGCGTTTAAAATCTGAGCGAGTTACATTTTGATGATTTATAGGGCAGAGATGACTTCTCCTGGATATTTAGTTTTTACAGAAATTTATCAGAATCCATGCATGCATCAAATCTTTAACTATTTCATGTTACATTCACTTCAAATCGGGGATGGGGGTTGCCCATGAGAGGTGATCGTCCGTTACATCAAAGTACATTATTTCTTGGCCTACAGAAACCCCAATACAGTACATTGTTTTGGACTTTTTTTCCTTGGCTAAAAATGGCCAGTACTGTACAAAATTATTGTAAAAAAATACAAAAAAAATAAGCATGGAATTGTTTGAAAAATTGTAAGATTATCCAAATTTACCTCGTTCGTCTGTCTGGTAACGGCGTGCATTCATGAGCCATCATGTTAGTACTTTGTCTTCACCTTTGTTCCAATAAGATAGCTTAGATAAGGGCTCGACAAAAAGAATTTCACTGCCTACCTTAGTCGAAACCTGACGCAGAGGCACGGGACACACTATTGCAGCGTGTCAAGTACAGAAGTTATCGTACATACGTGTAGCGTTTTAAAATGCTTCTCTCGACATATCAGATTGCCATTCTGTACAACTGCCATCAGTGAATTGGATATAAAACAAATTTCTAATGATAATAAAAAGATATCTCGCAACAGCTATGATGGCAAGCTGCAATTGCACTAACAACTTCGGTTGATGCATATTCATGCACCGCCGTCGGTTAAAGGTGACCTGCTTTTTTTTTTTTTTTTTTTAATACTTTTGTGAAAGTGATAGGATGCTTACCCACAAAAATATCAAATATTAATAACACGCATAATAACAGACAGCCCCCCCATTTCCCCCCCAACACCCCTTGCGATTGACTTGGGACCAGTCGGCGGTATGCAGGTCAATCGCATTCAACGTATTGGGCACCCTTGATGTAGATTCACTACCTGCCACACAAAGCTAGGACTACTTAGTTTCTGGACATGTCAAAATTGTAAGTAAACGTTGATTTTGACAAGTATTGCTCTGGAAGCTATGCCATTTCTCTATTCATTTCTGCAGCTACAAATGACAGAATGGAGTTAGCCCACTCGAGTTCGTAGTGTCTTAATTGTTCCTAGCAGCAATGAATTGGCAGCCCACCCTCCGCCCGCCGCCTCTTTTCCTTCTTTCCATTGACCTGCTGCATCCGTGTCAGACATTTCAGTCATTGGCCTAAATGCTCTTAGGTTAGCTACCCGCAAAGAGAACACCACAAATGAGGCTGGCCCACCGTTAGCGAATGCAAAAACCTCACTACTTGCCAGTTAAAGTGGTTCAACAAAAGAAAAACTCGAGTGGTGGCTCTAAAGGTTTTTGTGCTCATTGTCAGGGACGCGAAGATGGAAGCGACGGGGCGCCAGCGACACCCATCGGGAGGTGTCAGCGCCAAAGAGATGGTCATCGGCCTCGAGGGGGTTGAGCTCGGGGCTGATGGGAAGGTGAGATACCCGCGAGTTCAATTTTAAAAAAATTAATCAGTTACATCCCAAGACTGACTCTTGTCATGTGATATACTGCAGAAGATATTTTATTGAAAAATTGGGAAAAAAAAAAGTACAGCAACGATTCTGTCAAAATCTGTTTTGCACATAAGTTCAATTTGCACATAGAAGTTACGCGTCTCATGCACATACACTTTATGTTATGCCAGATACTAATCATTGGATCACTGAATTGAAGTACAGGTTAAGATGATTTTTTAAAAATAATTTCTTAAAAAATATTTTCGCATTTCCTAATACTCAGATGTCATATTATATTTACATATAATTGAATTTTTGACAATATAAGTAGCTAATTTATGTAGCAGTTACTGTTAAAAAAATTACCATTTAAATAATATTCGGTTTTAATCATTTGCTTTAGAGCAAATTTGTGAGTTTATTAGTTTGTATTAAAAAAAACCACTGTTCTACTTCGGTGTCTATTTGGTTTTGTGTTAGTTTTTTTCTATACTGTATATGCCGTATTTGTCGAGTGCACGATAAATTATATATATATATATATTATATATATATTTTTTTTTTAAAAAGTCAAAGTATTGTGTAATATAGTCAATGAAAATTTTCAAAGCAGTGAGCTTCCTTCTTCTGTAGCTACAACAATTCCGCAATAACATTTCAAATGAACCCCCAAAAAGACATTTTGCTATAATTATGTCAGTTTTTATAAACAAAAGATGTAGTCGGTTCATTGTACTAAAAAGCATTTTCGTTTTGTCGCCAAAAAAGTGACTCGAGTTTTCATTGGTCCTTTCCTGAGTTTTGGTAAATTCTAATAACCGTGATGTGTGCGCTCAGACGGTGTCGTACACACAGTTCTTGTACCCGACCAATGTGCTGGGCGGGCGGCGGAACACCATCGATTCCACGTCGTCCTTTTCGCAGTCTCGCAACGCCAGCCACCGCAGCCTCAGCCTGGCCCGCGCCAACAGCAACCAGAGCAGCCTGGACACCGGTCGGTAAACTCCTCGCTTCGACTTGTTCCACGCACTCCAGATAGCGGTGCTTCTTTATGCGTTTCACTCATTAACATGAAATTGCGCAGACACACAAAAAGACGAAACTGAACAAGAAGTCAGCCATTTTGGGTGAATTGCACTTTGGCCAACGCCTACAAGCGGATTTGCCCGAATGAGACCCAATCGGAAGAAAGTATCCTCGACCTCTGAGCCAATTCAAAAGCTCTGATGATTGTGACGTTTCACATAAATTTGACATTTTTGCGTGAATAAAGTACATTTTGGGAGGACAAAGGGGATATTTATTTATTTATTTCCCCCCCAAATAGTGGACATGTTAGGGCACCGGCATCAAACTCAAGGCCCAGGAGCCAGATCCGGCCCGCCAGATCATTGTATGTGGCCAGCGAAAGCAAATCATGTGTCAGCTTGTTGAGATTTTGCAATCATTTTGTTACCCCGTTTACCCTCCCTTGAACAAACTATTTTTTATCAACATGACTGATTTCAAAACTAGTAATCTAAGAATTTGTTGTGTAAAAATAATTATTTTGTGGTTTTACCGTCATAACGGCCCTCCGAGAGAAGACGTAACTCCAAACTGGCCCGCGACTAAAATGAGTTAGACACCCCTGCGTTAGGGTTTGTATGTGATCCCAATCGCACGACAGCAGACAGGAATGGTAGGCTGTTAGCCAAATCATCTCAACTCTGGAAAAATCCAAACGGGAACTTACTTAAAGTTCAGGGAGAAAGCACGAGGAATCCACAGGGGAGTGTCTGTACAGGAAACACAAACTTCAGGTGGTGCCAACAAAACTCTCTACAGGTGGTTCTGTCACAAACTTGCACTGAGGACTGGTTTGGGTGCCAACTTATCCCAGCCCAAACGAGCTGATGAGCTACAGCTGGGTGATTAGTGGGCAAGCCTCAGGTGTGAGATGCAGAGCACCCTGGCTGAGAGGACTGCCTGGCTGGCCCCTCCCGAACAGGACCCCCACCAATAGGAAAAATCTGTGAATAATTGATGGCCCTTAACATTGTGGGGTGCGGGGAACATTTTTTAAATTCTCCCCAAATAATTGAATAAATGTGGATATACAGTCAAATAAAACTTTTTTCATTTTATTTATTTTCAATTGGCTTGAACATGTAAAGAGTGAATCTTTACGAAGGTTTAATTTGAGGCTGCGCTTCCTTCCTTCACTCACTTGGCTGTTTTTTTTTCTCTTATTAGGTAATGACATGAGTGAATTCCGCGAGTATGACCCCAATCTTCTGGACGACCCTCAGTGGCCTTGCGGCAAACACAAGCGAGTGCTCATCTTTCCATCCTACATGGTGAGCCTAAGTGCCTAAAGGAGCAACAAGTGACTGCTATGTGTTCTTTTGATATGTTTTGTTGATGCTTATCTACCAGCGAGAGATTCTATTTAGGCGTTGCTCATTTTCGCCAAACATAACAAAATGGTCCGAAAGGTTCATTTGTCTGAATGGCAGCCTGCAGGATGTTGTTTGAATGAGTAATGGTCAAACTCTGGCAAAATAATTCCACGCTTGCTTGAAAGAGACATTTTGTGTCCCGATGCTGAGCAGCGACGACGGATGTGACGTGACTGTCGAACCACACGAGCGTATTTGAACGCTCCGTTCGAGGCCAATTCATGTTTTGTTTTGCTTTGTTGTCCTCGCTTCCTCTCATTGCAAAAGGCCAGCGGGCGTTCCACAAGAATGGCCTTTGTGGAAGCGTGACATTCCTCACATTGCTTCGCGCTCACACCGACGCTTTCAACTTAAAGGCAGCAGGTTCTGTTCATGTGTGGCGGGACTGTTTTTCTGATGGTGTTTTTCTGGCCGTTAGGTATTTGCTGGTGAGCTAGCATGTGTTGGGCAATTTTTTTTTTTCTTTTACTTTTTTTGTGCCAATGTCTATTGCGTTTTGAGTCTCTAATTTGGGCATTTGCATCCAGATGCAACTGAAATGATTCATATTCAGACCAGAACTGATTTGATTTTTAGTGACATTTTTTTAGTTGATTAATTTACTTATATTATTGTGAAAACCATTTTCAATTGAAGCGAACAGGAAAGAGCATTTTTTTTTTTTTTTTATAAGATAAGATTGGAAGATAAGAAGACCTTTAGTCTCACAATGGAGAAATTCGCAATTTACAGCAGCAAGATTTGGAGGGAAGAAAGTAGAAAAACAAAGTATTTACGCAAATTTAAGTTTATTCGATTTAATTTGTTTTCATTTCATCTGCTTTTGTAGGATTCTCACTGGTAAATATTCAAATGAAGTCAACAGTTTTTGCCTTTGCTTGTTTTTTTTTTGTCAGTATTTTTAATATCAAACGATGTATTCAGATGAGTTATTTTCATTTTGAAATGCATTACGGCTGTACTCGTGTTAAGAGGAGTAGTCAAAGCCAGCACAAAAACTTGTCATTCAGTTTTCCATACAGAAAATGTTTCATAGTTTTCATTTTGACTGCATCTGGTTTTTGTTTTTAATGTTAATGATTTGTGTTTTTAATTTGGATAAATATGTCTCATTTTTGCACAACTTTTATCACAAGTGTTAAAACATGTTAAACAATATTTTTATTCTGATATGAGTGTGACATTTTGTAATCCTGTTATGTTTGTTTTATCCACCCATGATCCGAATGGCTTATCCGCACGATGGTCACAGGAATGTTGGAGTCTATGCCTTCGTGGATAAAACAACATGATCCGAATGGCTTATCCCCACGATGGTCACAGGAATGTTGGAGTCTATGCCTTCGAGCCATTTCATTCATGTACACATACACAGTACTGTATATAGAGCATGAATGCGAAAAACATCTAAATGGGTACTGCACTAAAATAGAGAGGGAGTGAGGGAGAGAGAGAGGGAGGCCGGGGGACCGGCCGGCCGGCCTGGTGATCCAGTGGTTAGTGCATCGACCTCACAGTGCAGAGGTCGTGGGTTCGATCCCGGCTCCGGCCTTCTTGTGTGGAGTTTGCATGTTCTCCCTGCGTGGGTTTCCTCCCACATTCCAAAAACGTGCATGGCAGGCTGATTGGACACTCCAAATTGTCCCGAGGTGTGAGCGTGAGCGCGGATGTTTGTTCGTCTCCTTGTGCCCTGTGATTGGCTGGCAATCGGTTCAGCATGTTGGCTGGGATAGGATCCAGCACCCCACGCGACCCTTGTGAGGATAAAGCGGATTGGGAAATGGATGGATGGATATATATATAGAGAAAAGTAATCATAATTTCCTAAAAGTCCACACAAATTGAATACATAAACCATAATAGTGGTACTTTGACTGACTCTCTTCAATGAGCAAAATATTAGGAACAGCTCTCACTATGCTGCAGTGCAATTGAAAGCACCCCCCCACAAAAAAAAAAAGCACTGCTAAATTGCTCTCATATTTGACAGACGACAGTCATCGAGTACGTGAAACCCTCCGACCTGAAGAAAGACATGAATGAAACCTTCAAGGAGAAGTTCCCTCATATCCGCCTCACGCTCAGCAAGATCAGAAGGTAAACGGCTCTGTCCGCAACCCCCATTCCCACCCGCCGTTAAACACACACCCTCCCCTGCCTTGTCCCCTCATCTTAGCCTGAAGCGCGAGATGAAGAAGCTGGCCCAGGATGAGTGCGGCTACGAGGAGCCCACCGTGGCCATGGCCTTTGTGTACTTTGAGAAGCTGGTGCTGCAAGGCAAGCTCAACAAGCAGAACCGCAAACTCTGCACGGGAGCCTGCGTCCTGCTGGCGGCCAAGATCGGCGGCGATCTCAAGAAGCACGAAGTCAAGCTCCTTATCGACGTAAGTGGTCTCAAAGCCCATTTGGTGGCGAAATGGAGTTCCGGCGTCGAATGGAGGTGGTCCGGGAACCTATCGAGGTTACCGTGTTAAACATACAGTGTTTACTTAGTACCTCTTAGTTCCAGGAAATAAAAGTAGTTGCTGGAACTTCGGGCGGGAATGCGGCTTTAGGCCACATTCCAGGAAAGTGGTGACGTCGTGCTCATCCCCACTCGAATCAGTTGCGCATGTAAACAACAAAAATGGCTGATCGCAATAAATTGTTTTGATGCTCAAAACTCATATGGACCGCCAGAAAACCCGCCTTTATGATTTGCTTCATTTATTGACGTGAATCTGAGAAGCATTTCCTAAATTTCACTGAGCGCCTTCAATGTAGGGAGATGGCATCATATCTTCATGTCGTCAGTACAAATCATCTCGAATAACGGAATCAATGTAATGTACTAGTATGAGCACTTCAAAAATAAACGATTGGAATTTGGAAGCTGCATGTTTGTTTCAGTAGGCACATATCTTTTTTTTGGTTTCTTTTGTTTAAATTGCAGCTGATATAGAACTGATGTTGCAATTGGTACTTAAGCTTTTTTGTAATGATGCGTTTAAAAGTGTCAAACTTTGGCTAAATAACTTCAAAATAGTTATTTGAATACATATTTTTTTAACCTTTTTATATTTATTAATATTGTTTTCGATTATTGTTTCCCACCCTCTGTGTCAAGGCGCCAATTTTACTTTAAAATAATCCCACGACCAGGTACGTGCACATATAAACATCAAAGGGAGCTCCAGCTCCCTGCCCTTTTATAATTTTTGAAATTTGTCCATTTCTTTCTCTCTCATATCGTCATATACCGCAGGGGTCCCCAACCGCCGGTCCACGGACCGGTACCGGTCTGCCGGGCATTTGGCACCGGGCCGCACAGAAAGAACTTGCCTCAATTCCGTTTTATTTATTTCGGAATACGAAACGTTTTATTTTGAAAAGCTCCCGGATTCTCCGTTACATCCGTCTGTATCACGCTTGACACACGTCAAGCCACACTTCTCCATCACGTGACCGATTACTTCAAAACAAAACGCAGGAGCTTGCAAAATGAGTAAAAAAAAAACTGCTGGAGACGGCGACTAAAACAAAATTACGAAGTAGACTGGACATAAACCACACACTTGAGTTGTCATTGTCTCCTATTACCCCGAGATGGGACCGTCTGGTTGCAGACAATCAAGGTCGGTGCTGTGGTGAGTCGTCATTTTCATGCACTTTGAATTTGCGTTGTATCGTATTTTGAAGGCATTAAACATTACCATAGCGATCGGAGTGTTGCGGCCAGATTAGACGCTCCTTGTGTTTATTATTATATTTCGAAAACGCCACAGTTTTCATGCAGCTCATACCATATTATTTTGTTGTATTAATTCCGCCACACCTTAAATGTCGGTCCCTGAAAATATTGTCTGACATAAACCGGGCCGTGGGACAAAAAAGGTTGGGGGCCCCTGATATACCGTATATATTCCTGCTTTGAAACAGCTTCCCCCATCAAAAAAATGGAAATGCAAAGGGGAAAAAAAATCCACATAGCTGGTCGGGAGAAGACATCCCTCCAAATGCCTGCTCACGGCACTCCACCAAACAAAAATGTCACCAAAATTAGGAATAGTGAAATAATGATGACCTCGTCTCAATTTGCTCTCGGATGTACTTGTTGAAAAGTTGAACAGAAAGCTGATACACACTTCATTCTACCTTCTGCCATCCACGCAATGGAAAAAAAACATTTGATTGTTCTGCCTAGCTTCATCCATACCTGGCGTTGATCGATGGAAATATTCAATCCTTTTGAGACAAATGGAAAGAAATTGGATCATTTTTCATATCAACCTAGTTGGGAATCACTGCTCTAAAAATGTTGCAAACCTCATCATCAGAGAAGCGTCCAATCGTATTCTTTCCTGATTCCCCGATCTCGTAGAAGCTGGAGGAGAAGTTCCGCGTGAACCGGCGCGAACTGATCGCCTTTGAGTTCCCCGTCCTGGTGGCGTTGGAGTTCAACCTGCACCTCCCCGAGCACGAGGTCATGCCGCACTACAGGCGCTTGCTGCAGACCTCATAGTAGCCGGTGGGCAATCGGCCCCCGCCCCGCCCCGCCTACTTCAAGTCACGGTACTGCACGGTTGGGACTGCACTGCTGCAGAACTTAGTCCTCACCTTTTTTCCCCTCCGCTGCCATTTTGTATATTTTTGACTCTCTTCTTGTTGACTTTGACAACTTTGTATTTTTTAGGGGGTGAAATGGATCTTTTTCTCGTTTATCATTTCATTTTTTTTTTTTTTTTAATCATCAATCTGCTTTGCGTGTGATTGCTTGTGGATCATCGACCATCTTAAAAAGTGCACTTTCCTCCCCCCCAGAATATTACCAGATTTTTTTTTACACAGCTCCGGATTGCAAAATTTGGATCTTTTCTAGTATATGCATGAGGAAACAACATTTGGACTGCTTTTTTCCTCTCTCTTTCAATTTCATTGTGCTATTCCAATCGCTTTGACCAGTGTGTAATCTTCATCTGCTCTATGTTAGAGTGTATCGTTAGCACCTTAAGGTGCTCTTTGGATGGGTGGGGGTCGTTTTTGGAGAAATGTGGGTGTGGTCACGGTGGATAAAAGATAAATGATACCGGCTTCCAAATGCAGCTCATTTGAGTCATTTTCACCTTCGGGAATGGGCTCTTGAGACTTTTAACCCGCGGCCACCATCTTTTATCTCTTTTTCATGGCAAAATGATCGCCCAAAAAAAAGCTTCACAAATTTGCGTTGCCCGTCTGACGAGAGTCTAATTCTGATTGGGGCTCATTTGGGCAAATTTCCTGGGAACAGTTGGACTCAGTACAAGTGTTGGAATTTCTCCAGAATTGCCGTTTCACACCAAAATGTTCAATTTCAGGCACGGGTAGCTTGAGACTTTTTCATGTGTCCTGTTATGTTTGACGTCCACCTAATTTTGCATTGATTGGTGAAACTGGTGTCACATGTAAATTTTCATGGCAAATCCTCAAAATAATCTAGTTTTGGTGCCATGCTCCGCCCACTTTAGATGGCGTAGGGGGAAAAAAGCTTTTTAAATTGCGGTCGTCTGTTAAGGATGCCTGCTTCTGATTGGGGCTCATTTGGGTGAGCCTTGAAATTCACCCAAAATGGCTGACGTAGTTTGTTTTGGGCATGGGCTCTTGAACTTTTCATGCATCCTGTTATGTGTCAGGGGCTTCTTTATGTACCAGGGGGCGCTATCTAGTGACTTTTGGGGCAAGGTCGTGTTTGGGACCACCAAGTAAAATATATCTATCTTTACCAGGATACTTGGCAATGCCTGGTGCTAATCGTTTGATTTGGCATGTTTACAAGTTGTCTTATAATCCTCCTTCAGGAAGAAATTTTTAAAAATTATATAAAGAGCTGAGATGCATTTGCAATTCAGGTAAGACAAATCACACACAAAAATGTGATGAGGGGCTATTTTCAAGTGTAAAAAGAAGTTGGATTGTTGCTGGCACACCCCAAAGATTTCAGAAGCTAAGAAATGACTGACGGTCAAAAATTATTACTGCTTCATTGTCATTGTAAATAAATCACTTTGCTTGTCGAATCAAGGAGAGACTGTTCTTTTTGTTTATTTTTTACGATGTGGCATGGAAAGAGTGCTTCTGGCTATTCTATTTCTGAGCGCTAACTAGCTTTACAGAACTACACTATTATGAATGAGAATTGATCAAATTTAACACTTGCTATGCTCGCAATTAGTGCTTGTGGAATAAGAATGAAACAGAATAATCCACCAGCTGCCATTTTGTGCTGTACTGCCACCTTCTGTCAAGCACAAGAAATGCTCTCGTCAGGTGACAGATTTTGGAGCGCCTTTTCACAAAGAAAGAAAGCAGAAGCCAACCGGTTGAAGGTGTCCCCCACCTACTGCCTGAAGACGGCTGGGATAGGCTCCAGCACGCCCCGCGACCCTTGTGAGGATAAGCGGATCGGAAAATGGATGGATGGATAGAGAAAGCAGAAGCGGCATACTCTCCAAGTTTGGCTTTCACCTTCCCTATCAACTGTTGGAATCTGTCACGTGGACGCTCCAACGTAAACAAGGTCCGGGTCAAAACAAACGGCGAGGGCGCGCGAGATCCGCGGCTTAGTCAGCCCCATTGACGGCTTAATTCCCTCCCTGGGTGGCTCATAAAGGCTTCCATTGACAGGCATCATTGTGAGAACGTGTCATGTCTTTTGGCGGCGTCAATGCATGCCGTCTACCTTTGCCCGGAACATAACAATTGGCTGAGGTGGCGTTTTTTTTTTTTTAACCATCACCGTCGTGTGACTCAGGACTTTTCCCTTGTAAACACGAAGGTCTGGAATGTTGGGCAAGCGGCATGTTAGCCCACTGACCCGTCGTGCTTCTTGATTTATTTTGTTTACCGAGAAGTAATAAGAACCACTGTCCAAGCACATGACATCCATGGGATCGTCTTCATGTCCGACGCAGCCACCTAATCCCTTTTGTTCCAGCCACGAGAGTCAGTTGAAACCGCTGTAATTGCAAACAGTTGACGCAAACCGGCACATTAAACGCCTCTCACACTTATTTATTGATAAACCCGCAAAGGGTCCTCAAGGTCACATCACTATGGACAAAGCACCAGCAGAAATATTTATGGGCCTGCTACCTGTTACGACTCTGTAACCGACCACATAATTGCCAAAGTCAGATTTAGATGTTTGCGGAAAACAGGGACGACCCCCACCCCAAAATAAATAAATTAAAAAAAATGTAAAAATTGCAGAAACAGGAGTCCTGATGCTTCAATTCAACTTAGTCATTTTGATAGTAGGCTAATATAGCCAATATAGATACAGACAGCATGTGTTGCCTTCATTATACGACTTTAATTTTTTTTTGCGGCTCCAGACATATTTGGGTTTTTCTTTTTTGGTCCAATATGGCTCTTTCAACATTACAGACCAAACCAGTAATGGAACCATAACTCGGTTATATTTGTGTAATTTCTGCACCTTGAAATTTGAAATAATGTCCTGTTTTAGAATAAAGGGATTGAAATTAATCTCCCCAACCCCCGGTCTCGGTTTTTTAAAATCCGATTCATCATTAAAAATAATATATATGTATATGTGTGTGTGTGTCATATATATATATATATATATTTAGTAATAGTGTAGTGAGTGAGTATTGTCACGATACCAAAATTAGGTATTCCTGCAAAGGCTTGTTAGATAATCCCACGAGACTAATACTGACACGATACCAGTTGCTTTTAACCGTTAATGCTCGGAATTTTTTTCCTGTTTCGGAATTTGAAATGTACTCCTGTGTAAACAGTCCTAACGCACCTTGTGTCTCACGGGGAACGCAAGTGACATCAGTGTTTGCTTAAGAGCTGCGAACCACAAAAGGTTGAGTACTTTACAAACAATGAGCCACTCAATTCTCAGCATCTTCCTGTTACGTGACACGCGTGATCTGAGCGTCCTCAGCTCGCTATCGCTTTCGCACACAGTCATAGAAACTGTTTCCTGCTTTTAAAAAAATGCTGTCACTTGATCGTTCGAATACCCAATTGGCCATAGAGATTGTATTTTACAACAGCACCGAATGAGTGAGCCTCAGCAGTCGATAGTCCGCTGCTTTCTGCTGTGCGTGCGTCAGCGCAAACGTGTACGCAAGCGCATCTTTTGATTTCAACCAATCAGCGCCGATGCAACCGACGTCACACACGACAACAGATAAGCTAACCGAGACGACACTCTCGGACGGACACGTTTTTCTGCCAATCTGTGTGTTTCCCTTTTTGTCCAAATATATTTTTTACGACAACAGCTGTCCTGTCAACAGCATCTTTTATTCGTTCCACTGGGGTTTAGCAAGTGTGTTTATAAAGAGACGAAAATCTCTTGACTGTTACTAGTGTTAGTGCCTCAACATGGCTACGCTTGTGAAAGCAAAACTACGAACTCAAACGCGTGTTCGTTCAATGTTGTCAACTAATATCCGGATTAATTTTAGGCAATATTTCCTCAATTCTCCGGAGAAATTTTCATTAAAATTTAAAAATCCGGAATTCCGGGAAAACCTGGAGGACTTTCATCAGTGAATTTTTCTAATCTGCTTTTCCTCACGAGGGTTGTGGGTGTGCTGGGGTCTATCCCAGCTGTCTTCAGGCAGTAGGCGGGGTACACCCTGAACCGGTTGCCATTCGCGTTCACACTCACACCTCAGTTCATTTTCGAGTGTGCCATTAATCTGCCATGCATGCTTTTGGAATGTGGGAGGAAACCACAGTACCCGGAGAAAACCCACGCAGGCCCGTGGAGAGCATGCAAAATCCACAAAGGAAGGCCGGAGCTGGAATTGAACATGCCATGCCAGTCGACACCGGGCCGCCCATAATTGTTCATTGCAGTCCTAAATGTGATATTGCAGTCAGGCTCCAACAAAGGAACAAAGTCACAGTTGAATTTCAAAAATACAACTTTATTGTCATCATATTTCACTTGTTATTCCAGATAAAAAGTAAAAGCAGAGTTACGCCTTTTATGCTAACCTCCGCTACTTTATTCATGCAGGGATGTCAGATCTATGTGATGATACGTCACGATCATATCACAGATTTTAATTGACCCAATGGGATCCAGCACGCGGACCCCAGACAACCACCGCACAAAAAGCCCTTCGGCGATCAAGGCCAAGTAGCAGCCACAGGCTCGCATGTTATCTTGGGCTGAGAAATTTTTAATAATGTATTAAAATTTTTCTAAAAACTAGTCTCCAAAAGGAATGGTTCAGTCACTTTTACAACCCAGACACAGTAACTGCATCAATTAAAAATTGTATCCCAAACAAAACAAAAAGTGGTACTGCTCGTTCCAGATCAAGCTGTCATTGTACACATGTTGCAGTAGTCCAGTTCTATGCCGAGTCAAGAGTTCCTTTAGTAAAAGAATGACTTCTCAAACAATACAGTCAAGGATGTGAAAGAATATTTAAATTAGTCCCATAAATTAGAGGTATTCACACGTGCGTAAAGCTGGCACTTAAACCTATTCGGCTACTGCAAAAATGTTTTCTTGTTTACAAAGATCACCCGTGATAAAACTTACTTCCTCAAGTAGACCTCGCTCAGGTGTGCCCAACTCTGGAGGGCTCAAGTAACTCTCTTGTCAACTATGCGAAGAGCAAAACCTGAGTCATTACTAGAGTTACAAACTGCATGTTATTGCATCATTACTCGGTACCAGTGAAGACTTGAAACATGTTGCATGTTAGCTTGAGCTGAGATATGTTGTTAAAAAAAAAAAAAAGTTTATAACAGCGTGTTCGTGGATTTTACGTGTGTGTGTGTATTTTAAAACTGACCAGGATTCCCCTTTAAACATTCCCAAATCACCACCAACGTAGGCCAAGTGTCTGTCAACTGACATCTCTGCATGATATTCCAGTCTCGATTCTATCACTTGAGCGCCAGATGGTAGTCGTGTGACGAGAAATGCCAAGTCATAGTCGTCAGTCCAATCAGTGTAAAAAGACAGCATGGAGACAAAGATGGGGCGAGAGAGCAGGTGGCACTCACGACCCGCAAGCTTCATTGTCCCGTCCATCTGGCCGGCTGTCTCAGTAATTGAGGAGCCGCTCCCTTTCGGTTCCGATGAAGCGCTTGTTGGCCGCAAGCAACTTTGCCCTGTTGGTCGAGGGGCCTGCCAGGGTGATACATGCTCAGTATTCAGTGGATATAAAAAAAAAAAACCTTCCTCAATCACATGTAGGATGCAACAGTACTTGCAACAATTTCCAGCAGCTGTAGACCTCTTTGCTGCCTTCCTGACCACTTCCTTTACAAAACCAAGGATGTGCTGAGTAAGAGGTTTTATACAAATTATACTGTTCATTACTACGACCACACTTGACCTACTGTGTGGAAATATGGGGAAACGCCTGTAAAACAAACACACTCCTTGTTTTAAAACTTCAAAAAAAAAAAATAAAAAGCATTGGTCAAAATATACCGAACCCACGATTACACTATTTATAAATTAAACACGATAAAATTTTATGAATTGGTTGACTTTAAAACGGCCTGGTTAATGTACAACGTATGCAATAACCTGCTCTGCCAAAATACTCAGCTGTTCGAAATTCGAGAGTTGCTATGATTTAAGGGGTACCAACCTCTACACAAAAAAGCCAAAACAAGAATAAACATCAAGCAAAGGTGTGTTTCTGTAATAAGTGTTAATTTGTGGAATAATTTTGAAACGGACCTGAAAATGTGTGACTTGCTTGCTGTGTTCAAAAACAGGTTCAAAAGTACCAAAAAAACCCCTGAAATAAATCTGATTTAAGTTGGTAAATTGATTAAATGCTGTGATGTAACGGAATGTTGATTATGACAGTGAGAGGAAAGTGATATATAAATATGCAAGTGTGTGTGCTTCGGTAGTCCCTGTACAAATCAAAAGTTGGAGAAATATATAGGTATAGCACTTATTTATATGTAGACTTTTCAGATTGAGATATACTACATGAATGACTACTATATTCATATCAAACAAATTAAAACTCACAAAGGACTAGATACATTTTTTACTTCTTTCTACTTCCTTCGAACATGCTGAATGAGGACTATTGCGGGGTTTTTTTCAACTTTACTTCCTGCCAAATTTCTATTATAAGTTTAAATGTTCAGTACACAAACAAATTTTTGTCAGAAAAGTTTTGACTTGGTATAGTATTATTTTACCATAACTATTTTCTCTTTGGCTTTTGTAAAAAGCACTTCTTTCGTGTGTGTGTTTTTTAGATAAAGTTTAAAAGAGATGTGTACTTTTTCTCGCCTTTACGTATGCATTGTCTGCTGTGGACTGACCTATGTAGCTGAGCAGCACAGGCAGAAAGATGAGGCCGTGCGTGGCACCCAACAGCACGATGGCCAAGTACATGCGGAAGTAGAACACCTGGAAGATCTGCGATTTGGACAGCGCCAGGATTAGGATTCCGCCAAACTTTGTCAGTGTGATTCCACTGAACACCTGAGACAAGAGGAAACAGCAGTATAACACAGTGCTTGACATAAACTTCAGCATACACGGCTACAGTCACAAAAAAAAAAAAGGTCATCCATGGGCTTAGCTTTTTGTGCCATACTTGCTTCCAAATAAGGAATTAAACCTCAGCTAATATTGGTTGACCTCTATTTACAGTTGTAAGACTCAGGAATGTTAAAATGTCACGTAAAACCATGACTATACAGTGAAAAGGTTTTTAGTCTTTTTACACTTGCAAGCCAAAAAAAAAACCAAAAAAAAAAAAAACTACGTTATGCTTGCCCCGTCATTTGGTTTTGACTTCGCGTTTTCACATTTTACATTGGTCTACATACATACATGGCAATGGCGAGTGATGAAAAAAGCGGAAGGGGCGTGGCCTGGACGGGGGCGTGGTTACTTACAAAAGTGGCACTAAACATGCTGAAGATGAAGTGTATTCAATTTACACAGTTTGAAAATTGAACAGAAAAAAATCCCAAGATCGCCACTATTCTTTCAAGTGAAAATTTGTGCAATTTTGCCTATGCATTCCTGGTGAGCACCAATATGTAACTCCAAATTTGCTGCTCAAAATCAAAACTAAAAAAGTAAACACATTCCCTGCCATATTTAAGA
>NW_017805540.1:5214837-5217608 GCF_001891065.2 Hippocampus comes
AATTTATTCTTGACATTTGAGTCAATTTCTAGGATTAAAGACTCCTGATCTTTCGTCAAAAATTTCATAATTCCGCTCAAAACGATCCCAGAACAATGAATTTGCGAGACGAACAGGCCGCCATGAATCAGGTAAAACAATATGTTACATGCAATTTGATTGGTCCAATCGCTTGTAGTTAACCAATCGCTGGGCCGTTTATAATCGAGCTAAGACTTCCGCAACAAATAATGCCTTCAGTGATCTGATTAGTTGAAGCTTTCATACACGTCCAATCGCAGGGCTGTTTACAAACGGAAAACGGAGAGACTGTTCGGGAGAGCTCGTGAAAACTCAACGATAAGGTACCTGACCGCCCCTAAAATTTTCTCAACGGATTTAGACGATTCACAAAAATGATCAATTTAAGAAATAAAACGGCGGATTTCCGCGGATCCGCGGAAAATTGCCATGTATGACATATTGTTCACACTTGTCGGACAATTGAGAATGTTTAAAAAAAAAAAAACTTGTTTGGGGTTTTCAGGTCTTGATTTGAAAAATTGTTCATTTTCATTTTTGACACTAGTAAGGAATGATAAAATGTTCTTTCAAACAATGCCTGGAGCGTAAATAAAGATTTGGCATGGTGAGAGTTGGACTCTGAAAGACATTACAGTGAAGCCCTGCCTATTTGTGATTGGTTATTCGCAAACTTACCTGTGAGGGTTTTTTTTTTTTCTGAAGACTCTATACTTAGCTTTTCGGAAAAACGATTCCATAAGATTAACAAGGCAAGAAAGTCAAGGTAACTTTATTTCTATACTGTAGTAGAGTTCATACGCAAGGCAGCTCAGTGTAATGCACACAAGTGCTCAGTAGTAGAGTGTTTGTTTCCCAATCCCGAGTTCAGTGGTTAGATCCCTGGCCATTGCAACCATGTCAAAGTGACCTCGAGCAAGATACTGAACCCCCAGTTGCTCCTGATGCTGCGTCATCAGTAGGTGAATGAGGTAACAGTATAAAGCGCTTTGAGTACCTGAGGTAGATAATATACCTGAGGTAGAGGTATGTAGGTGACAGCCCATTTACCATTTATCTTTGCCTTGTGTACATTTTAGCAGCTAAAAGCTCGAGCTAACAAGTGATGGCGGCCCGCCCACCATTTGTGTGGATGACATTCACGCCCACTTGTGGTCCGTGTTTGCAAAATCAAGAGATCTGTTAGCCTTTTATTTTGTAACTGAATGCTGTAAGATGAGTTTGAAATGATAGTGAAGTGTTTTGGGCTGGTATATTTGTAATTGGAAGCATTTTTAGGAGCTATACAATATTTACATGACTGCTTATCACAAACGAATTTTGTTTGCAATCTGGACAAAATGGAGTACAAGCAGCATCCAGGACCATGAAGTGATCAATTTCAAGTTTTAAGTTAAGACTTACTGAGCTGCCCATGTGCGCCAGCGCCTCCTCAGCCCGGTCCACTCTGCTTTTCTTCATGCTGACGGAAAAGGCCCGAACCAGATGACTGCAGAACTCCACAGAAATTCCACATGCCTGCAAAAGGAAACATGAGCACATAACATCAACTCTACAACTCGTATCCTACGCGCACGCCCCCCGTCCTCACCATGACCAAGTTGACGAGCGAGACGGCGTTCAGGCTGATGCTCCACAGCCACATGACGCCAAACATGTTGACCAAGATCATAGCGATAGTGATGCACACCAGCACGGCTGACCACAGCTCAAAGCCCAGCAGCACTGTGGTGACCAGGAAAATGGCGCCCAGCGACACGCTCAGTTGGAAGGCTGTGTCGTACACGATGGTGAGGTACTGCTCATAAAACACGTAGAAGACGCTGTGGAACAGGTGATAGTCAGTGGCTCGTATGTGACTTGTTTTCAGGTGCTTTCATCTCTGCTCTGCCATTTGCAGCCTCCTCAATTACCGTATTTTCTGCATGATAGAGAAATCTACGAGCAAAAGTGTGTCATGTTTAAAGTTTCATTTAATTTGGGCATGTCTAGACGTTTGGGTGCGTATTTAGCGCCCCCAACCGCCTGTGCGCAAAGGTGTCGGCCGTTTGGGCGGAGGGCTTTTGAAGTCCACAGTTATCACGTTGAAGCAAGGGAGCGAACAGATGGAAGAAGGCGAGACTCGGTCACAAAGTGGGAATAAACAATTTGGGAATGAAGTGTTGCAGAACATCAAAAGACAGTTTGGGAGCGGGTGTCGCGCCCAGGCGGACATTTGTCATCTGCGAAGTCTGCAACTTGCTGATTCGTTGTAGACCAGACTGAAAGGTGTGAACGTATCTGTGGTTCAAAGCTTAAACCAAGGGAATCAGATCACTACCCAGGGGACGGACCGGGGGCGTGGTATGCAAATATCGGGAGCAGTGTTTTTCTTGTATTTTGCATATGTAAACAATAAAAGTACGACTGGAGGACAAGGAACTCTAAATGTGATCACGGGGCAACTACCGTTGTTCGCCCTCAGAGATCCTTTTCTGCCGTCAGAAACACAATCTTCCATGTGTGTCGAGTCATTTGTTTAACTTTGTCTGAGAAAAAACTCTGACACTGCACTATAAGGCACACCTTCAATGAATGGCCTATTTTCAAAACTTTTCATATATAGAGCGCACTGCATTATAATGCGCATAGAACAGAAGCTACAATAATGACTGCAGTTGCTCTATGTATCCACTAGATCAGGGGTCCCCAACCGCCGGTCCGCGGACCGGTACGGGTCCGCAGGGCATTTGGTACCAGGCCGCACAGAA
>NW_017805540.1:5217926-5225504 GCF_001891065.2 Hippocampus comes
TTATTTACGCCACACCTTAAATGCCGGTCCCTGAAAATATTGTCTGACATAAACCGGTCCGTGGGGCAAAAAAGGTTGGGAACCCCTGCACTAGATGGAGCTTTGCTAAAGGGAATACAATACAGCTGTATTTATATGCATGTAAAACTGGTCACGAACACCGACATGAAACACAAAAATACAAATGGCATTACAAAACCATAAATGAAAGAAACAACATTATTAAGACAGTTGATTCAACAAAAAGCCACACAAACATCGTGGGCTCACATGTCTCCTTCCTTCGTTTAGTCAGTAGTTTGCTTTTGGTGTCATTTCATAATGGCTGCGCAGAGCTCACAAAGTAGTTGTCTGAGTGTGTGTTGGTTCAAGGTTCAAGGTTCAACTTTATTGTCAAATATGCATACATTGACATGTAGCATGGATGAAATTTATTTCTCTCAATCCTTTTTTTTGGATTGGCGAATGCACATGTCAATTAGTGTCGGGCAGAACCCTTTTATGTCACAAGTGTTTCCTGTTAATAATCACCACTAGATGGCATAGGAACACTAACAGGGAAACAAGTCAATGGGGTAATTTGAATGCTTTTAGGTGCGCCTTATAGTGCAGAAAATACGGTAGTTTTCTTGGATGAGCCTTCTTTCATACCAACCCATGCCCAGAGACCAAGAGGATGAAGAATACAGCAGACTGCTGTCTCATGTATGGTACAGGCAGCACTTGACAGAAATTCCTGCACCCCCTTTGAAGTTGCTGGCTCTGGCTCCCCTCACCGATCAGTTTAATTGGATGACGTTTCTGTAGTGCCACCTTTCGCCATATCCCAGATGTATGGCAAATAGAGAAATACCCCAAATTCTTCTGGATCTCTTGTAAGAAGAGGCCTTTGTCTAGCCACTCTCCTCAATAACCGTGATGTAGGAGAATAGCGGTGACGCTTTTCACATGTACGACGTAGACAGCCCTTGCCAAAAATGTGACATTTTTCAGCGATTACCTTCTTTGTAGACATAAAAGTTTTGTGTGACATCCTCATAAATGCAAAATCCATTTCAAATGAACATCTGCTATGGTGCACTATTTGAGAAATGCCAGTAACTTGCAGGTTTCATATTACACCAAGACTAGAGTATGACAGTAGGAGTAGGACCCACCTGTAGGCAAAGACTTTGTGGTCCATGGTCTGACTGATGTTGTCAGCTAAGATGCGGGCCATTTTCAAAGCGTCAATATAGTCCGACGACTCCTTCAGGATGGTGTGAAAGGTCATGAAATAGCTGGCGCCCACCTGGGTGTTGTTGGGAAAAACGTCCACTGCGGTGGCATAGGCTGCATGGCCGCTGCAAAGAAAACAAAGAGTGAGGGCAGAGATGGAATACTTTTAAGACGCATGCACACAACGTAGCATAAGGAATTACCCTTTTCCACACTTGACATTGGGATTGTCTGACAGGAACATGGGAAGAAAGCGCATGAAGTCATCACCCAGGGGCCTCTGCTTCCCACTTTGGGTCGAAGGTCGACAGTGTACACACGATGGGTCCACCACTAGAAAACCATAGGCCATTTGGTAAAAGCGTATTAGGAACTGTATGTGATATTTTGGTTGTTAAGGCATTTGGTTCAAGTAATTATGCAATAGTGTCTGTACTCATTGTGCTCACGGGTAATTTAAGTCAAAGCCAGTTTACCAGACCTCGACCTGCTCAAATGCCAATCAACCATCGCTTGTCTTTGTTTTGTCATCGAAGCAGTCTTTTCACTGTTACGCGAGACATTTGGTGAATTCTCCGACAGCTGACGAGGATTTAGACTGGTCATCCGTTTGCGTTAACAGGTGACTTTTATGATGGCTGTTCAAAGCCCCTGCGCAGTTGTTTTATTTTCAGGATAGACATACTTTTTGCAAGCGACCATGCCACCAGTTTCATTTCTTGGACAATATTTCTTTTCAACACACCTGAGGCATTGCTTGTATAGTTTGCGACCACATATTCATTTCCCCAAGTTGTCATTGCCATAACATCTGATAGGCGATCAATCAACTTCAAATTATCTTTATTGCGCAGTGGTCAAGTTGACGCATCGAACAGTTGGTTCAAACCCTGCTGGTCAGGTGGAAGTAAACAAATTTTTCCACCTTGTGTAAAAGCACTGCAGCGTTAACAATGCGCTTGTGCCACTGTGTTTGCTAGTCCATTGTGTGCAAGGGTAATAGAATGTGGGCAAGAATTCACCTGGAGAGTTGTTGACATTGGATAAAGATTTACCTGAAGCGTTACAGAAGGCTCCTGTGGCATTGTTGTAACGGCAGCAAGTGGACCGTGGCTTGACCCAATCGAAATAGTCGTCCAGCCAGGAGGAAGGTGTGACGGCGATGGTGGAGCTGAAAGTAAAAAAAAATTAAAAATTAAATACATATATACGAGAATCTCATGCTGTCACTTTAACGGTTTTATTTGAAGATGTGAGACATACTAGTTGCTGATGAGTGACGCGGAATAGACCTGCTGCACCAGGGAATTATTGTTGCAGCCTACGCCGCCGCACACGGCATTCTGGCCCTCAAGGCTGCTGTAGTTGAGGCCATCCTCCACGACAAAGTAGACCGGAGCTCCCGTGTGGAGATACTGACTCAGGTTTTTGAAGTACTCCAACACGTATGAATCCTATTTGAGGGCCCAAAAAAAGCGTCAATGGCAACGAATACAAGGACAGATTAAAAAAAAAAAAGAAAAGTCCACATGTCATAAAAATAGGAGAATAAAGTAGAACTACAGCAAAAAAAAAGCATCAAAGGCAACGAATACAAGGACAGATTTTAAAAAAGAAAAGTCCACGTCATAAAAATAGGAGAATAAAGTAGAACTACAGCAATCAGCAGTTTAATGTGAATGCACAACATGGACTGAACTGACCGCTTTTCTTGGATGCATTGATCGTTAAAAGATATGCCATAATGCAGTGGTTCTTAACCTGGGTTCGATCGAACCCTAGGGGTTCGGTGAATCAGTCTGAGGGGTTCGACGGAGCCTCTGCCATGGTGGTTTAGACACACCCGACTCAACATGTCAATCAGTTATGACACACCTGCTTGGCCATCATTGGCGGCAGATGATCACATTACATTGCTTGTCCAATCAGTGCTGGGGGAAATTTAGTTTGCTCAGTGGTCAACGTGTAACTGTCATGATAGTACGGCGTGTGATTAAAAAAAAAAAAGTTTGGTGGTCAGACGAATATGTACAATATGGATTCGCAGCGTCCTATCTGCATGATTTGTCATGCCAAGTTGAGCAACACTCGTCTTGAACCGGCAAAACTGAAGGAACACTTCTTTAATCATAGTTTTATTTTTCACTAAGGGTTCAGTGAATGTGCATATGAACTGGTTGGGTTCGGTACCTCCAACAAGGTTAAGAACCACTGCCCTAATGTATTGATGCCAATGGAGAGGCACTCATTGAAATGATAATTTTCTGTATGAGTGTATGGAAATATAGCTACTCTCAGAAATGTAACACTTTTTTTCCTCAATAAATTTACATCTTCAGATTATATTCCAACTTCTCAATATAACTCCAATTGCATTATCTTTAATTTGTTTATCCTCGTAACATGACAACATTATTCCTTTAAAATTGTCTCTTTATTCTCATCATATTTGAACGTTATTCTTTTATCATTATGTGTATTTCAAGGACCCCCCCCACCCCTCCCAGCAGGAATAAATAAATAAATGACTAAATGAAACGGCTTGCTGTGAACGATAGTTGGCACCGACTTTATAGAGTTGTTCATCTTGCACGGTGGCAGCTGTAACCGAGATTGACACTGTGCATCACATTCACGTGACTTACATCAGGCATGGAGAGCTGCTGATTCAGTCCGATCTCAACTTTGTTTACCACAGCAATACTGAAGGACAACACTCCCACAAACACAGCCACCTGTAGAGGGATGATTTTTTTTCCAGTTATCATCACCTGACAACCTGTGTTTAAAATTAAACAGTACAAAAGCAAGGCAGCTGTTGCAAACACGTGCCGCTGCTGCATGCACTTACAATGATGGGCCGCACCCATTCTTTGAGGATCAATGGCGCAAAGACCTTCTTGAAAAAACGGAAAAGGATGCTGTCTGTCCTTGTTTCCTGACCTTCAGGCAACTTGGCGCAGCAGATAATGTCCAGACGATTTGCCTATTGTGACAGCAAGATTTAGGAATTTCAGATAGTATCATCATCTAAATGTGTTGCCAACGTTTAGGCTCACCTCCTGCCTCTTCAGATCCAAGCCCAGAAGGCTGACAAAGCAGCTGATTTGCAACAGGAAATCAATGAAAACAGCCAGGCCAGCAAAGAGGGAAAAAGTCCTAACTGCAGGCATGTTGGACAGTGCTCCTGCAGAACAAGACCATCATCAGCATGGAATTAGAAAATACATGGCGCCGTTGAGAACATACAGTATTGTGGCCTACAAATTTCATTCCTGATCATATGTGTATACCCAGAAAGAAGGCCACAGTCTCTGAAAATGAGGACAGGAATATGCTGGGTGCAACGTCGCCGAGGATGCGACCTATCTGTTGGTGAAGTTCCTCCTGGGGCAACCGCTCATCTCGCTGACACCAAAACAACAACCAAAAAAGGTGAATTAAGCCATGTTTTGTAGGGACTCGGTGATGAACTCAACAGTATGCATCTACCTGGTACGTTTGCACAATGATGAATATGTTGTCCACACCGACAGCCAGCACCAGGAAGGGGATGACCTCAATGACGATGAGGGTGAGGGGGATGCCAACGTAGCTGAAGATGCCCAGCGAGGATGCCACTGAGCTCAGCACAATCAGAATGCCCGCTATGGCCAGAGAAATCTTGGAATCCACCTGTATGTGTGCATGCAAAAAAGCTCATTGTTAATGACAATGAAAACCGGTGACATAAATGTACCACACTGAACTGCTATGACAACTCATACTGTTAGGTTGGGGGTCGGCAACCTGCAGCTCTAGAGCCGCATCCGGCTCTTTAGCGCCCCCCAGTGGCTCCCTGGAGCTTTTTCAAAAATGTTTGAAAATGGAAAAAGATGGGGGAGGGAAATATATACTTTTTGTTTTGATATGGTTTCTGTAAGAGGACAAACATGACAAACATTAACATTTTCCGATGCTGTTAAAATGTGTCGAATAAATATTAAATTTCAACATTTCGTCAACGAGGATTTGTGTCACAGTCTGCGACACACGTTTCTAATAGCAGGGCGGGATGTCAGTAAGGGGGCTGTTGTGTTTAAAAAAAAAAAAAAAAAACGCCTTTCATGTACAATTCACCGAGGGTACTTGCAAAGAATGGGAATCTGGGTAGCCAAGAAAAGCATGTTTAAACGTTACACATGAGCTACGATAGAACACTGCAAAAGTGCGTCCCGTGCCTCATTCGTCTTAGCAGCCGTTATGGCTATTGGTCATTACGGCATGTGTAGGTAAGTGTGTGCGTATGCGCGCATGTGCAGTAACGGGTCGATCGCGTGAGGTTGGTTGATCAAAGAGTAGATGTTCTGTCAAAAACGTTTAGGCACCACTGCTCTACAGGATGAACTGCAGGGGGGGAAAAAACTTCTAATCATGAATGCTCGTTGTGTACTTGTAGCCAACTTAGTCATGTTGATAGTAGACTAATATCGATAATATAGATACATACAGCGTGTGGTGCCTTCATTATAAGGCTTTTAATTTTTTGCGGCTCCAGACATATTTGTTTTTTGTTTTTTTTCGGTCCAATATGTCTCTTTCAACATTTTTGGGTTGCTGACAGCTGTGTTAGGTATATATTATTCTCCTTCTACTTAAATTGCCCTTTTCCCTCTTCTACCGCTCCTTTTTGTGAGCCATCAAGTCCTGTGGCGGCAGGTTGAGCAGGTTCTATTGAATCTGCGCCGTGTACCGTGACATGAACTCGTGATAGCAGCCGCTTACCAGCAGTCTTCTGCAGCTGTTGATGTGTCCTAGCGCTAGCGAGATATAGACAAACATGATGGCGTAGCTCAGGACAACGGTGCTGATGTCACTGTTGCTCTCCCGGTTGATTTCGTCCTCGACGCTCCTCTCGGAGCTGAAGGCGATGGTCAGATTGGGGTTGTGGAAGTCCTTCATGAAGCGGATGAATCTGGAGTACACGCACACGCACACAGGTGCTTTAATGAAGGAGATCAATGGCAAGAAAACTTGGATACCTATCTATTTTATAAGAAGCTAACACCATTAGCTAATGCTAATCTATGCTCCGAACACTGCATCCCTGCTTAACTTTTGTCTTTGACAGAACGGTGTTTGCGTGTTTGGTCTGGCTATCACGTGAAAATGGAGGATCTTCCCTCAGCCTAGCAGCAGGTCATGTGCAAAGAAATTCCGTGTGGGGGTGTTACACTAATTAGCTGTGCTGTGACATCACAATACGGAATAGTATCTTTTAAACCACAGGCATCAAAGTCAAGGCCCGGGGGCCAGATCTAGCCCGCCACATCATTTTATTTGGCCCATGAAAGCAACTCAAAGAAGATGACAACTTTCATGGTGCTTTCTGTCTGAATCAAAATTTCAAATTGTCATATATAATGTAATCATTACAACGTTTGAACAATCCATTATTCTTGACTTCTATTGTCAAAACTGGTTATGTATCTATTTGTTGTTCACTGTGTGTGTAATATGTGGAGGTGGTTAAACATGTTTATGGTTTCACAAAATTCACAGTCAACGCCCCTCCAAGGGAAACCGTAACTACAATGTGGCCCGTGACAAAAATGAGTTTGGCACCCCTGCTTTAAACAAAACAAAGTCTTACTCTTTTTCCCACGCTTGGGCTTGGCCCAGCCTGTCAGTGTCGTTGCGGGAGTTGTGGATCGGAAAGGTGATGACAAGAGCGCTCGCGTTGTTGTAGTTGGTGGCTGATATGAAGGAAACAAACATAAAAAGCAAACAACTCAACATCACCGCATGTGCTGTGTACATAGAACAAGAATTTGACATTAAAACAAAAGACAAGTTAAAAGAGATGAATAACATTAAAAACAGTATGCCACTACACTAGATCAACGCCAAGTGCCATGCTAAATCAAAAGCCATGGAATAAAAAATGTGTTTGAAGTACAAAGACTGTTGGCTTTAGATAAGGCGCCAAGGGTCCCAAGTCAGCATGGAACCAAACATCCTAACGTCCCCTTTCTTTTCATTAAAATTAAAGAAAACCAGCGACATTCAGGCCTTGATTTCCAAGACAGAAGTGGCCGAAATAAGAACATTTCCGAAATATCTCATGCCTGTTTAAGTTCTGATTATGCAACTTGATAGATGCCGCAGAAAAGGTTGTCCCTGTACTTCCTTTAGTGTGTGTACTGCTTACAGTCGTAGCCTCCAAGCGCCAGCCAAGGGAAGACGGGACCTCCAAAAGTGCCGAGACAAGGATCGTGGAGGAGAGTGGTGTCATTGAGGGATGCCGGTGCACTGTAAGACAGAAACGTGTTCCATACCAATTCTCTCTCTCCCTCTTTTTTTTTTTTTTTTTTTTTTTTT
>NW_017805540.1:5226743-5235593 GCF_001891065.2 Hippocampus comes
GAGGTCAGAGGAGAAAGGCCAGACTGGTTCGAGCTGATAGAAAGGCAACAGTGACTCAAATAACCACCCATTACAACCGAGGTGGGCATAAGAGCATCTCTGAACGCACAGTACGTAGAACTTTGAGGCAGATGGGCTACAGCAGCAGAAGGCCACGCCGGGTGCCACTCCTTTCAGCTAAGAAGAGGAAACTGAGGCTACAATTTGCACAAGCTCATCGAAATTGGACAATAGAAGATTGGAAAAACGTTGCCTGGTCTGATGCGTCTCGATTTCTGCTGCGACATTCGGATGGTAGGGTCAGAATTTGGCATCAACAACATGAAAGCATGGATCCATCCTGCCTTGTATCAACGGTTCAGGCTGGTGGTGGTGGTGTAATGGTGTGGGGAATATTTTCTTGGCACTCTTTGGGCCCCTTGGTACCAATTGAGCATCGTTGCAACGCAACGACCTGAGTATTGTTGCTGACCATGTCCATCCCTTTATGACCACAATGTACCCAACTTCTGATGGCTACTTTCAGCAGGATAATGCGCCATGTCATAAAGCTGGAATCATCTCAGACTGGTTTCTTGAACATGACAATGAGTTCACTGTACTCAAATGGCCTCCACAGTCACCAGATCTCAATCCAATAGAGCATCTTTGGGATGTGGTGGAACGGGAGATTCGCATCATGGATGTGCAGCCGACAAATCTGCGCCAACTGTGTGATGCCATCATGTCAATATGGACCAAACTCTCCAAGGAATGCTTCCAGCACCTTCTTGAATCTATGCCAAGAAGAATTGAGGCAGTTCTGAAGGCAAAAGGGCGTCCAACCCGTTACTAGCATGATGTACCTAATAAAGTGGCCGGTGAGGGTGAGGGTGTGTGTGTGTGTGTGTGTGTGTGTGTATATATATATATATCTCTCCATGGTCCTACCGTGAGAGTTTCTACCTTAAGTGCTTTGTCAAAAAAACTCAAATTTGCACAGGCTCGAAAGTAGCAGATGGCAGTACATGATTATTGTTTCTGAACAGATATTCGTTCCATTCTCCACCTCACCTGATGAAGGATGTCCTTATCCAAAATGGCTCCAAAGGGGACGTCAGACCCTCCAAAGTAGGGCTTGTAGGTGAAGGTCTCGTTGAGCGGCGTGGTGATGATGAGCTGAGCCGTCCTGTAGAAAGCCCCAAAGTGGCTGTCAAAGTAGTCCTTCTCCTGGCGCGCCTGGCTGCCGGGCGACGACCATAGCTCCACGGGGTCGGTGGTGATGCGCATGTAGACCAGACCGCCCGAGGACGCCGTCACCAGGAGCAGGCTGCCCAGAATGACCGAACCCGGGTAGCGCACGCAGAATGAGCCCCATGAGCTGAAGATCGCCCGCAGAGCGTTCTCAAAACGCTCTCCCAGCGTTTCGCAGCACGATGCGTTGACTGCGGGCAGACACAAATTGACTATTTGCTTATGTGTCATTCCACATACATTCAAAGAAGACTTTCTTAGATGAAGTGAATCAAATCCCTTTACCTGCTTCAGGATTATCACTGTTGAGCGACAACGGGTTATTACTATCCAATATGGGCCCATACTCCGACAAGATTGTCCTTTTCCTAAACAAAAGTACACATTAACTAGTTTTGTACATTTAATCCTCAGGTCTTGTTCAAATTTATCTCACGTTAACTGCTTAACATTTTTTTTTCACCAGCCTCAGCTCTTGTCATTAGTACAAATAGAGTTTGAACATAATAGTCTTTACTACTCTGGCTCGACTAATCGCCATTCGTGTTTTTGGCATCTCATTTTCCTAATTGGCCATTTGCCATCATCCAGACTATTCACCCACAAGGTGACACTCCTCATACATCTAACGTGGTCCCACAGTATGAAAATAAGCTTGTGGATGAGAATAGTGGTTAGTAGGGCTGGGTGATACGGCTGAAAAGTGTGTCACGATGAAGGCACCGGTAATTCCTATTGGTCGATATACACATATGTACAGTATTGATTTTTTTTCCTAATTAAAATAACAATTAAAAAACATTGAATAGATTAAACTCCAGAAGAATCCAGAAGAAAAATCCCATTCAAAATTTCTGCTCGTAAAACAAATTTTCGAGGAACATACAATGTTTTATGTATATTATAATGAAGTGTAATGTGCAATTTTGTTTACATTAATGCTTCTCACTCAAACAGTGCCACTGTAAATGCTTATACACCCCATTGTTGATACAGTAACATTAACCTTCTTGCGATGTTCATACAGTCTAAGTGTAGTAAACAAATTCTCTCTTGGGGTGCCTGCATTACAGCTGAACCCCCGTCTTAGTTCTACTGTAAAGATGTTAGCAGGCTCATTATTGCCATAGGACAGGTTATTGTTTTACCTGACTGTACCTTCATGGCGATGCTGAGCATCGGAGCCGGCTAAAAGACACCAATGTTATAATGTCAAAGACAAGAACTCCTTGACTTCTACTCCATGTGTTTATCTGAAGGTGTTAGTTTGCACAATGTCATCTTATTGTCATAGATGCAGTGAGGCGACAGGTCATTGAAAGAGCGCACGCATGCTTCTTCCTTGGTTCAGCTGCTGCTTCTTTGGCAGACGGGCAGGCAGCGACTCTGCTGAACTCAAAACACGCTTTTGTGCTCAAAAATTCCTTTGATGTGATTATAATTGTGGCACAAATCTGACGCCATGCTACGGCCTCTGTCTACAGCTGGCAGAATGCTGGGGGTGGAGTCTTCTTCCAGATTATTTTCCGATTGAAAATTTGATTGAAGGCATATTACATTATCGATCATGTGTCTATCGCGATATATACTGATATTGAATTACTGCCAAGACCTAGCGTTTAGCCTAGCTAGCTTCAGCTTTCCTGATCACCACTCCTATTAAAAGAATCACGGGAGTCGCAAACAAGCGCAGTGCCGCAAAGAGACGCTTCAAGTTTCATTACATTATACGTTAAAACAGCTAAAAACAGTTCAAATCAGAAAGCTGAGTGAAGCACAGAGAATTCAAAACAAAAGCAAGAGATTTTATATCCCGGTAATTTTTTTTTTTTTTTACCTGTAGCACCACGCTGCGAGCACTGTGCCGATAAACACGAACAGGAAGGTGATGTAAGAGATCCACATAATGACAGTCATCGCGTCCACTCCAATGATGGTCCAAGGAGGCGGGACAGGTGGAGGGAGGGGTTTGGGCCCGCATTCTTTGGTACAATCCTGGCAGGAGCAAGGACCTGAACCATCGTCCAGGCCTTCGGAACAGCCGTAAGTCTTGTTGTTCATCGGGGTGTAGCCAAACACCGGCACATCTAAAATCAATTTAAAAGAATAAAAATTGACATACTGAGAGAAATATATATTTTTCTGATAGGTAATATTTACCTGTGAATATTGGTACGATAGGAAAAGGAGCCTGCCCATTATTTATGTCAAACATGTATTGGATCCAGTTGGTGGCATTGCAGTACTGGGCGGTTTTGCCGCAGAGCAGGGACAAGGCCGGCACGTTGCTGGACGGCGCTTGTACATCCCGGCAGGCGTTGTACATGGCTGCAAAAAGGGACAGCATCCATTAAAGTCACATTTCGCCAGCACACTGGTTTGCTTGGCCTTGTGGAATGAAAATTGTTTGAGAACGTATTTAGATACACTGCTTTGCTGTAAAAAAAAAACAAAAAAAACAAATAAATAAATTAGGCAAGTAGCAGCAATTTTTAAAGATATTTGTAAATTTTGAAATGTTGAGGGAAATATTTCGCAAAATCAAAATCTACAACTATAAAGGAGAAGCAACATTGAGCGTGTATCTGAAAAAATCAAGGAATTCAAGTAAATAATGGCATTTATGAAGAATGTAAAATAAAATGAAATAATAAATGACTATATATATATATATATATATATATGTGATACTTTAAAAATAATAATAATGAAAAGAAGCAGAAAGAATAATAAATATCATTCTTTCTGCCGCTGAACAGGAAATATTCATATTTCCATTGTATATTGTTGACATTGAAGTTTATATCACGATCGGTACCATTATTGAGAAGGGATTCATTTTATACCATGATATGAATTTTTGGCCATATTGCTCAGCCCTCACTCTCCATTTGAAGCAAAAATATGGAAAACAATTTGCGGATTCACTCTATCACAGACTTTCATTTGTGTCCATAACTTTGTGTATGGCAGTTTCACATTTTCTAACTATTTTTCTTTTAAGTGAGACCGGTCCAAAAAAAAAAAAAAAAGTCTTTGTTCAGGGAAATTTGTTTTACAAAAGCAAGCAGCTCGGTATTTATTCTACATTTTATGTTTTAAAAGTTGCGTTTATTAAGTGCAACAAGTGTTTCGAAAGTTTGGAACACGTGGGAGGGGAACGTGGTTGTTAATGGCTTAAGAGAGGCTATGTAGGTCCAAGCTACTCAGATAAGCGTGCAAATACTGATGTTTGAGGCAAGTGGTGTGCATGCAAACTCACCGTTGGAGAATGTTTGTCCGATATAGTACTGAACCTCCACGACGCTGGAGCTGTTGAACTCGGTGGAATTTGTGTACTCAAACTTGGTGGCATTCATGAATTGACTCTGGTGCGGGCTGCACGTCAACTCGCAGAAGAGGTTCATCAAGTTGAAGAAACATGAGGGACATCTGCAAATGGCCACACAGAATGATAGTCAGTGTCAATTATGCCATGACCTGTACGCTGTGAGTTCATGTTGTTAGCTAAAGTTCATACCGGGACAGGAACTGAAGGGGCAGCTGGAGACTCGCTTTGAGAGTACGCAACTGATCCACATTGCAGCAGAGTTCGCGGTTGCCATAGTCATAACCAGGACAAAGCTCCTGTATCGTACATACATATATACAAGAGTCAATAATAAATAAAAATAAAAATAAAATTTAAAAGAAAAAGATTTTAAGTTCAGGTTATTAAAATAAGACATGAAATGAAAAAAAATGCTTCAAACAATAATATGATGAAATACATTTTGAGGGATTGATTTTGTGCTCTCGTACAGTCTTGACACATACCAAGAGGAGGTCGTAGCCCTCGGGGTCCAGAGGTTTCGGGGTTCCTGTGTAGTTACAATTATATTTCTTTCCGGGGACCTTGTCGGACTCAGCACACTCGCCATACCACACGCAGTGTTGTGCTGCCGCCTGCAAAACAAACATAGCACAACGTCAATTTGGATGCTGCCGGAGTCTTTACTGGAGATTTTTCTCTTGTGATGCCCTTTATCTGGAAATTAGGCAGTCAAAAATTTGATGCTTGCTGAAATGAGGTCTATCCAAGTGTGCGAAAGCATTCGTACGATTATATTTAAGGCATGTTTTGGGATGACATCAAACAAAAAAAAAAACAACCACACATGCAGTTAATTCTTTGATGCTTGCTGAAATGAGGTCCATCCAAGTGTGCGAAAGCATTTGTACGATTATATTTAAGGCATGTTTTGGGATGACATGACAACTACCACCACTACTTCAAAGATTTGACATTTCAGATTTGAAGTTAAACTGATTTTGTTGGTGCCTTGACGCTTGTCGGAAAATACTACTATTTCACTTCTGCAAACGCGTTTCCTTTTCCGCTTTGGTATTTAGGGATTATGCGTACATGTTGAATTAAAGACGTGACATGAGTTGAGTCATAGCAATGCCACCGACTCAACAGCTGTCGTCCGAAGCAGCGACAGAAAACAACACACTTGTTGTTAAAGGGAATATCGACATCACAGTGTCATCTGCTGGGTTTACAACTGCATGGGACACGTGACACAATAGGATTCAAGTGGAGTACGAGTCATTGCAGCATGAACATTTGGGGGGAGGGGGTTGATATTTTCAGATTGACATCAAACGAGGATAAAAATCATCATCATTGATTTCCACTTATCGGTGGGCTGGTCCCACCGATAAGCGCTATATGTAGACATACACCATTCTATCTAGTTACATAACTACATATATTACATGTCCTCCCCCGTGCCGGTGTGGGTTTTTTGTCAGGGTACTCCGCTTTCCAGATACCAACAACATTCACCGTAGGTTCGTTGTCTATGTGTGCCCTGTGAATGGCTGGCAACCAGTTCAGAGTGTACCACGCCTACTGCCCAAATACGGCCGGGATACCACGCCTGCAACCCTCACAAGGGTAAGCGGTTCAGATTGATGGATGGACGTTTTTTTTTCTTCCATGCACACTTATGAAAACTATTTGCATAACCCTGCACATTGCACAACAATTCAGTGCTGTTGGGTGGCGTTGCAGTGTGCGGGGGGGGGTCGGTCTCCTGTGCCAATTTGAGGGCCAGTGCCTGTGCCTGCGGATTGTTTCACGTTCAAGAACACAAACAAAGCCCTGCAAAATGAGATGGACAGTGAATCAAGTATGAATAGCCGACACACAGAAAAAGGTTTCTAATTGCCTACGGATGCCACAAGATGGCAGCAATACACTTTTTTTCTGTTTGTCAAGCTCCATTTCATGCAGACGATCATTAAAGATGATGTCACATCATTGCCACAAGTAATAAATTAACTATTTGCGTGGCTGAATTTATACCATCACCACAAGTGTCAATTTTATGCTTTGTGTTTCAAGTGGGATTAAATGAAAGTCAAATGTAAAGTCACCACTCATGCACATGCACAGACGATTATTGTCAGTTGTCTCTCTCCCAAACACTCTTGCCCGTCCGTGCGGAGTGTATATTGAGCTTCTGATGACATATAGATCAGATGCGTGAGGAGGAGCGTTCAAACTGCAGACGCATGGACATACATATCCGACTTGATAAGACATATGAAAGAGGCCCAGGTCGCATTTGAAGAACAAAAAAAGAATTTAGAATTGAAATGTTCACACTGCAGATTTTTTTTTTTTTTTAATGATACATGTCACATATGGGGCGGGGGGAGAATTTGGAATTGAGCTAGAGTGTGAACATAGCCTAAATGAAGCTCATTCCCTTGAGTTCAACATGTGCCCTTGGCACCAGGATCCCACCAGATGGGAATGTAATATTTTCCTTATGAGACATTGCCTCTGGCCTAAGAACAAAAACAGGAAATAGGTGAGTATTTCAGCAAATAACAGGAGATTCCCGCGAAAATGTATATGGTATCAGCCAGTCAATAAAAACAAGATGTCAGCATGAAATGGGGATTGGGCATATGCAGTGTAAATGCAGCCTTTTTTGATAGAGTCAAGCTTTGTGCTTCTTTGACCAGCTGTCGTTCTTACTCTTCCTGCCTATTCAGCATCCCACCGCTCACATGCTCTCTGTTGGAAGCAATGACTTGGGAGGAAGTAAATTCACTTACTCCACAAAGTGCTCCCCCTGCCCCTCTTTTGTTTTTTTTGTTTTTTAAATCAGAAAAAAACCCACGGGACCTGCTTGTGTCTTTCTGCAGAGTTCAAAGGTGGTGTGGAAATGTCACGGCCATAACAGAACAGCTGGTGTCAGAAAATGATAGGCTTGTTTAGGATTGTAGTCATACTGTTGATTAACCAGGGTAAAGTGTGATATTGGAGCATGGCCAAACAGTTGACAGAAGAAACGACAGCAAAGAGGAGTCAAAACAAAGCACGTCAATCAGAGAGTGATGAAATTTGTCCAGCCTGATTGAATCACATTTGTTTCGAAGCATCTGCAATAGCAACAATAAGCCCTCTCGAGGCTGAGAGTTAAACAATCACAATGTCCCCGCGAACTACATTAAAAACCAATATGACCAAAGCCTCAAAGAGACAGCTTGCAACATGTCATATTAATCAGGTCAAATACTCAGGTTAGTTATTATTTTGCAATACTTTTACATTGTTAGACGAAATTGTGTTGTTTTTTTTAATTCAAGTTGACAGCCGACTGCACACTCCACATTCATTTTCTTTTTAAGTAAATTTTTTTCATTACATGCAGAAACAAAATCATTTTGAGTTCTGTGTAGCGTGAATAGCGTCAGTAAAACAATTTCTGTAACTGATCAGGTCTGTACAGAATGGGAGCATATTTTGCTCGCTTTGTGTTTGGGTCTTTTTCCTGTTTGCACGATCTGCTTACTAGTTCTCAGGCGAAATTGTTGGTTCCCGTGCATCAACAAGAATACCACTAAGGTCACTGAAATCGGTGGAAATTGACGAGATATTGACGATACACAAAGCATCGCGCAGAATGTCCTTTGGACAGATGAGGCAAAACTGGAGCTCTGGAAAGAACACTATACAACACTGTGAAACTCGCCCTGCAGAGATGGATTTTATGGCAATCATAGTCGTTAACTCTACTTATCTTAACTCAAAACGAATGCTCCTCTTTGCTTACTTGTCCAAACTTGGCTGCATACCACTTCGCACACTCAGTGACAAGCCATTCCATTGTTGGAAACGAGCGCTCATTTTTGCTAACTATTTTAAGTCTTTAAAATGTCATAACTTGCTTAATTCTTCACAAATTGACTACACTTTTCTGTTAGTTTATTCACGGTCTTTTTAGTGACAGTGGTCTTTCTGATTAAAAGAAACAAAAAATAATATATTTTGTTGTCACTTACGGACTTTAAAGCTGCCTGCAGCTAGAGTTTTCAGTATTTTATTGTATTACTACTTTTCAGGATTGGTTTGTCCCCTGTGTAAGATGAAGCAAGCCCCAGAACCTAGTACAGGGGTGCCCAAACTTTTTGGACCAAAGATCAATTATTCGTTCAACCAACCTCCCCGGATCGCCCCTTACCGCGCATGCTCACTCACGCGCGCACAACCACACACACACACACACACACACACACACACACACACACACACACACACACACACACACACACACA
>NW_017805540.1:5252609-5267609 GCF_001891065.2 Hippocampus comes
TTGCCATAGTCATAACCAGGACAAAGCTCCTGTATCGTACATACATATATACAAGAGTCAATAATAAATAAAAATAAAATAAAATTTAAAAAAAAAAAGATTTTAAGTTAAGGTTATTAATATAAGACATGAAATGAAAAAAAATGCTTCAAACAATAATATGATGAAATACATTTTGAGGGATTGATTTTGTGCTCTCGTACAGTCTTGACACATACCAAGAGGAGGTCGTAGCCCTCGGGGTCCAGAGGTTTCGGGGTTCCTGTGTAGTTACAATTATATTTCTTTCCGGGGACCTTGTCGGACTCAGCACACTCGCCATACCACACGCAGTGTTGTGCTGCCGCCTGCAAAACAAACACAGCACAACGTCAACTTAGATGCTGCCGGAGTCTTTACTGGAGATTTTTCTCTTGTGATGCCCTTTATCTGGAAATTAGGCAGTCAAAAATTTGATGCTTGCTGAAATGAGGTCTATCCAAGTGTGCGAAAGCATTCGTACGATTATATTTAAGGCATGTTTTGGGATGACATGACAACTACCACCACTACTTCAAAGATTTGACATTTCAGATTTGAAGTTAAACTGATTTTGTTGGTGCCTTGACGCTTGTCGGAAAATACTACTATTTCACTTCTGCAAACGCGTTTCCTTTTCCGCTTTGGTATTTAGGGATTATGCGTACATGTTGAATTAAAGACGTGACATGAGTTGAGTCATAGCAATGCCACCGACTCAACAGCTGTCGTCCGAAGCAGCGACAGAAAACAACACACTTGTTGTGAAAGGGAATATCGACATCACTGTGTCATCTGCTGGGTTTACAACTGCATGGGACACGTGACACAATAGGATTCAAGTGGAGTACGAGTCATTGCAGCATGAACATTTGGGGGGAGGGGGTTGATACTTTCAGATTGACATCAAACGAGGATAAAAATCATCATCATTGATTTCCACTTATCGGTGGGCTGGTCCCACCGATAAGCGCTATATGTAGACATACACCATTCAATCTAGTTACATAACTACATATATTACATGTCCTCCCCCGTGCCGGTGTGGATTTTTTGTCAGGGTACTCCACTTTCCAGATACCAAAAACATTCACCGTAGGTTCATTGTCTATGTGTGGCCTGTGAATGGCTGGCAACCAGTTCAGAGTGTACCACGCCTACTGCCCATATACGGCCGGGATACTACGCCTGCAACCCTCATCAGGGTAAGCGGTTCAGATTGATGGATGGACGTTTTTTTTTCTTCCATGCACACTTATGAAAACTATTTGCATAACCCTGCACATTGCACAACAATTCAGTGCTGTTGGGTGGCGTTGCAGTGTGCGGGGGGGGGTCGGTCTCCTGTGCCAATTTGAGGGCCAGTGCCTGTGCCTGCGGATTGTTTCACGTTCAAGAACACAAACAAAGCCCTGCAAAATGAGATGGACAGTGAATCAAGTATGAATAGCCGACACACAGAAAAAGGTTTCTAATTGCCTACGGATGCCACAAGATGGCAGCAATACACTTTTTTTCTGTTTGTCAAGCTCCATTTCATGCAGACGATCATTAAAGATGATGTCACATCATTGCCACAAGTAATAAATTAACTATTTGCGTGGCTGAATTTATACCATCACCACAAGTGTCAATTTTATGCTTTGTGTTTCAAGTGGGATTAAATGAAAGTCAAATGTAAAGTCACCACTCATGCACATGCACGGACGATTATTGTCAGTCGTCTCTCTCCCAAACACTCTTGCGTCCGTGCAGAGTGTATATTGAGCTTCTGATGACATATAGATCAGGTGCGTGAGGAGGAGCGTTCAAACTGCAGACGCATGGACATACATATCCGACTTGATAAGACATATGAAAGAGGCCCAGGTCGCATTTGAAGAACAAAAAAAGAATTTAGAATTGAAATGTTCACACTGCAGATTTTTTTTTTTTTTTAATGATACATGTCACATATGGGGCGGGGGGAGAATTTGGAATTGAGCTAGAGTGTGAACATAGCCTAAATGAAGCTCATTCCCTTGAGTTCAACATGTGCCCTTGGCACCAGGATCCCACCAGATGGGAATGTAATATTTTCCTTATGAGACATTGCCTCTGGCCTAAGAACAAAAACAGGAAATAGGTGAGTATTTCAGCAAATAACAGGAGATTCCCGCGAAAATGTATATGGTATCAGCCAGTCAATAAAAACAAGATGTCAGCATGAAATGGGGATTGGGCATATGCAGTGTAAATGCAGCCTTTTTTGATAGAGTCAAGCTTTGTGCTTCTTTGACCAGCTGTCGTTCTTACTCTTCCTGCCTATTCAGCATCCCACCGCTCACATGCTCTCTGTTGGAAGCAATGACTTGGGAGGAAGTAAATTCACTTACTCCACAAAGTGCTCCCCCTGCCCCTCTTTTGTTTTTTTTGTTTTTTAAATCAGAAAAAAACCCACGGGACCTGCTTGTGTCTTTCTGCAGAGTTCAAAGGTGGTGTGGAAATGTCACGGCCATAACAGAACAGCTGGTGTCAGAAAATGATAGGCTTGTTTAGGATTGTAGTCATACTGTTGATTAACCAGGGTAAAGTGTGATATTGGAGCATGGCCAAACAGTTGACAGAAGAAACGACAGCAAAGAGGAGTCAAAACAAAGCACGTCAATCAGAGAGTGATGAAATTTGTCCAGCCTGATTGAATCACATTTGTTTCGAAGCATCTGCAATAGCAACAATAAGCCCTCTCGAGGCTGAGAGTTAAACAATCACAATGTCCCCGCGAACTACATTAAAAACCAATATGACCAAAGCCTCAAAGAGACAGCTTGCAACATGTCATATTAATCAGGTCAAATACTCAGGTTAGTTATTATTTTGCAATACTTTTACATTGTTAGATGAAATTGTGTTGTTTTTTTTAATTCAAGTTGACAGCCGACTGCACACTCCACATTCATTTTCTTTTTAAGTAAATTTTTTTCATTACATGCAGAAACAAAATCATTTTGAGTTCTGTGTAGCGTGAATAGCGTCAGTAAAACAATTTCTGTAACTGATCAGGTCTGTACAGAATGGGAGCATATTTTGCTCGCTTTGTGTTTGGGTCTTTTTCCTGTTTGCACGATCTGCTTACTAGTTCTCAGGCGAAATTGTTGGTTCCCGTGCATCAACAAGAATACCACTAAGGTCACTGAAATCGGTGGAAATTGACGAGATATTGACGATACACAAAGCATCGCGCAGAATGTCCTTTGGACAGATGAGGCAAAACTGGAGCTCTGGAAAGAACACTATACAACACTGTGAAACTCGCCCTGCAGAGATGGATTTTATGGCAATCATAGTCGTTAACTCTACTTATCTTAACTCAAAACGAATGCTCCTCTTTGCTTACTTGTCCAAACTTGGCTGCATACCACTTCGCACACTCAGTGACAAGCCATTCCATTGTTGGAAACGAGCGCTCATTTTTGCTAACTATTTTAAGTCTTTAAAATGTCATAACTTGCTTAATTCTTCACAAATTGACTACACTTTTCTGTTAGTTTATTCACGGTCTTTTTAGTGACAGTGGTCTTTCTGATTAAAAGAAACAAAAAATAATATATTTTGTTGTCACTTACGGACTTTAAAGCTGCCTGCAGCTAGAGTTTTCAGTATTTTATTGTATTACTACTTTTCAGGATTGGTTTGTCCCCTGTGTAAGATGAAGCAAGCCCCAGAACCTAGTACAGGGGTGCCCAAACTTTTTGGACCAAAGATCAATTATTCGTTCAACCAACCTCCCCGGATCGCCCCTTACCGCGCATGCTCACTCACGCGCGCACAACCACACACACACACACACACACACACACACACACACACACACACACACACACACCCACACACACCACACACACACACACACACACACACACACACGTGCGCAGGCACGCGTGGCACGATGAGAAGCCAAACACCGAAGCAAGCGATGCACCTTTGCAGCCTGTTGACTGTCGTAGCTCACACGTACCGTTTTGAAGTGCTTCCCTTAGCCCTCTAGATTCCTATTCTTTGCCCGTGCCCTCAGTGAATAGTACACGAAGCAAACTCTGAATGAGAATAATGACGATCAAGGATATAGCGCAACAGCTCTGATCACAAGCTGCAATTGCAGACTGCTGAACGTTAACAACTTTTGCTGACGTAGTCACGCGCCACCGTAGGTTATATGCTTCATTTTATTTTATTTTTAAAATCTTTCTTTGGGAAAATGAGACTGATAGGATGATTAGGGTGCAGTGTGCATTAACACAAAAAATATATATTGCTAACATGTACAAAGACAGACAAATGTTTTTTTTTCTCCTCTATACCTTTCGGATCTAATTGGGACGAGTCCAAGATCTACCGGTAGATCAGGATCGACCTAATGGGCACCCCTGACCTAGTAGAACATCGTGCTCCCTCACAGGCAAAGGTGTCGGTCACTGAAATGATGATGTATGAGACGTGCTATGATGTGCTGTGATTGAGGCTTGCAACTATTTATTGTCATGGTAGCACAAATTCGAATCGGTTCTGTCAGTGTTTGCTTTGAAAACATGCATGTAAGTGCTGACTGAAAGTTTCTCCGGATAAATGACAAGTTCAAATTCCAGATACATTTGAGAGGCTTGTTACAACATCAAAGAAGCCTTAGAAGCCTTTGGGAGACATTAGGAGCAGGCACGTCTATTTTAATTGCAGCCCGTTCAGTCAACGGCGACATCGGAATGGTAGAAACGACGTCGGTCAATGAAAAGCAAGTTAGCATGAGCTAACTCTAGCAGTCATTCACGCCAAGCCGCTGACCGGTTTGAGTGAATGTTCACGTGAACGCTTCGGCTTTAGGAGCTGAGTCATGTTTTCTAAGGGCGAGAAGCACACCCAAACAATGCGACTTACCCATCTAAAGTGGACCTCCGAAAGAAACAGAAGCAGCAAGAGAAGATAGAAGCCACCTCTGTCCGGCACGAAGCCCATCGTGGGTGTCAATTGACAGTAAGCAGCACGACGACGACCGTAGTGGCTAAGCAACGAAACTTTCGCATATTTTGTTGAGGGCTTGATCCTCTTCTTCTTCGTCTCGCTTACTTGTTCAAGGGCGGGGGCAAGCCGGAACGTCGGTGCTGCCACCATGAGGCAACATTGTCAACTACGCCGTATCGCTCAAATCCTGAAAAAGAAGATTAATGAACAACAAAAATACGCTTTAAATGTAAAATGAAAGAATAAAAATATCCATTCACCCATCCATTTTATGATCCGCCTATCCTCACAAGGGTCGCGGTGAAAGAATTAAAATAAAATACAACAAAGTCAAAAACTAACGTTTAGTAAAATAATTAAATACTAAAATACTAAAAATAATGCAACCAATAATATAAAATACCTCAAAATGAAAATACAAAAATAAACATTGAAACACTATCTACAAACTACATATTTTAAGAAAAGAGGAGAAAATAATGACATTTAAAAAACACCAATGCCACAAAGAATGTGTTGAAATGCATGTTGACAAGCCAAAAATGCTTTTGGGACAAAGCTCTTGTGACGAATTGAAGTTTTAGTGGGATTTAGCCCTTCTCTCACATTTTCATGGAGCTGTGCCGTCGTAGTTTATTTGGTTGATCCGTGGAGCGATTATTGCTATTTGAAAACTTTAACCCATTTTTCTAATGTAAGGCGTCCCTTTGCTCAATAAAGGTTATAGTATTGTAAAATGTATATACAAATATGACACAGGCAACATCAAATACATGAGATTCAGTGTTAGATTTCTAACCTCTTTTTTTTGTAAAACAACAATTCTTCTTAGCTTCAGAGCTTTTAACAATGAATTCATTAAGTGAGTATATTGTACGTCGTGCTGAAATGTGATTTTCATATTTTTACTCTTGTGTAACTACAGCAAAGCATTAGGAACATCAACCACAAGTGAAACAATCACGCAGTACTTGAGGTTTATTTTTCATAGTATTTTGTAATTATGAGTAAAGATGGAATTTTTAATGAGCACTTAATGAGCGCAGTTGATTTAACCCAATTTTACAAATTTGTACTTGACTTTTTCCCCCACCACATTCAAAATTAAGAATACTACTGTATATTCATACATTAATCTGAGTTAGGGAAATTAATGTGCAATTTAGAGCTACTTTGCTTCAGGTTGAGACAAACTTCATGCATTCTATGCACATGCACATTGACAAAATGTTCCTTTATCAACGCCATGTGAGTGATGGATTACATCCACTCACCCAAAACAGAGTGAGACAATATTAAAATGCATGCCTATCTTATCTCTAGAGAGTCGTCATTGACTTGAGGTGCAGCACTTGTGACTGATCAGGTGAGGCAATCAACTCTTTTTTTCCTCAAGATAATAAAGAACTCAATTTCAGGTGGAAAAAAGGAGAAACAAATGGATTTTATTTCTATAGAAAAAAACGATTTATTCACATACAGACATTTAAATCATCACAATTGTAGTGAGTATTAGCATATGGTCCAGAGCTTGTATATTACAGCACAGTATATTCATAATGTGTGTGTGTGTGTGCGTGTGTGTGTACACACATATATAAGTGTATGTATGTACAGGTATATATAATGTACAGGTGTATATCTACCTAGAGAGAGAAATATAATCACAGCATCGTGAATACGCCGTTATAACCTGTACCTGTGTCACATCTGCAAAAGTAGGCTGAACAGGCTGCTACATTTTGTGCATTTCTTTAAAAGTGGGAATTTTATAGTGAACACTCTCGCAGGGAAGAGAGAAAAGACTAGGGCGTTACAGTGTCGACCAGCTTGGGAAGGACTGCTAAATTATATAAAAGTGCTTTATTTCTGTAACCACAGGGAAATACTATATTTATCGAAATTGACTTCCCCGAATGCACACACAGGGCCTGGAATTTTCTCTCCACAAAAGGGGAAACAGGAATGTGTTGGGAAGTTGTTTCCTCTTTCTTGGTTGAGTCAAATTAAAGCGTGTGTGTGTGTGTGTGTGTGTGTGCGTGCGTGTGTGTTTTTAACTTAAACTACACAAAACTAGAAATGCATGATCAAAGATGACCCCAGCGTATTCCACCAAATGTCCTGCGTACAGTTTTTTTTCACGATTTCATTAAAAAAAAAAAGTCACAAATTAATCCAAATATAAAATACATTTTTTTTGTCCTAATGTAGTCCTATGCACACCCAAAATGCTGCAAGGAAAATTGTGCCCTGCGTCCTGCACACAACAACAATAAAACAATAAATCCAATATACTATACCACTATAGGATGCAATTTATGCCACTTTTCCACTGCACAAGTGTCTCAGCTTGGCTCTGTTCGCTTCTGTTTGAGTGGGTGATTTTCCACTTCCAAAAGTCCTCCTGTATTTACTTTTCAACATATTTGCCACAGTAACTAGACAAGTTTTATCGAAGAGAGAATAAGGGTGACAAAAAAAACAAAAAAAAAAACAAAGGTGTCAGCCACCAAAAATCTCTAGCGGTCGGGCCCTAATCACATGAGCACGTGTGTTTGTCCTTTCTAGCAAGTAGCGCCGTAAGAGGCCAAGTAGGTAATGTGCAGTGGAAAAGAGATATTTGTGTTTTAATGAGTGTTACAGTTTCTGAACTCCACTCCACTTTTCAGCATTATCTTTGAATAGTAAGCAATTCACCGGTTTTCCCCTGAAAGTGGCCGATTCATACGTTCTATGCTTCCTCATTAGGACAGGAGTGTCACCAAGAGTGCATCCAGCATTCCCATCCCAAGAAAGGTGAGTTTAGTCCCGCCCGCCCGCCCGCCCCGTCCACATCACAGTGGGTGGTCCATGTGACATCTTGAGAGGCTGTTGGATGTCAAACCAATTTGTTTTTGGCTTGAGCTGCTCATTTCAGTTCCCCCTTTTTATGACCGCTGCGGACGGAGTCACTTCCTCTTTGTCGTCACGAGAGGTTTTCACTTTCCGACAGGGCTCATGTCAACTTTTGGGATCACTGTTTCAAGGTGACAGCTAATTGATGGTACCGCTAATAAAATATATCGTTTCACTTCAAGGAGCCATCAGTCGGGGCCCAGGTACTCTGCGTTCTCCGCTGACGGCAGGTGCCCGTTCATGCGGGCCTTGAAGCTGGGCGTGAAGCTCTGCTGGTAGTCGGGGTTGTCTATACTGTTCTGCAGCTTGTACTTGTGGATGGCGTGGAGCTCGCCGTTGGGGCGGGAAGTGAACTCGTTGAGGTACTCGGGTTCGTTCTTGAAGCAGTTGAGGTACTGGGAGTCGTCAGCATCGTCCGAGGAGATGGTGGGAAGGGGGGTGCGGAGAGGGCCGGGGCGCTGGTACACGGGATTCATCATGTCCGAGGCTGTGTTCTCGTTCATGAAGTCTGTCGGCATACGTGAGGAGGGCAGACTGTTATGTTTTTGCAACGAAAGAAACGAAAAATGTTCACATTGTTTACGTAGGGCCTGGCCGATTAATTGGACGGCCAGTTGTTGCCCTTCAAACATCAATCAACATAATCAGCCAATTGGAGACAGCAGTTGTACAAGAGTAAAGTCATTATTTATTACACATACATCGATGCCATGACCTTGTATCCTTAAATATGTATCATGCCATTTGTTGATGGACCATTTTATTCAAAACAAAGCAATTTTATTTTTACCTGGATGCCACTATTTTACACACAATTTAAAGTCACAATTTGTTGAAAAAAGTCAAAAATACTCATCAAAAAATATAGCAATATGAATCAAACATAAATGTGTGTTAAATATCACACATTGAACAACTGGGAACACAAACACACATTACGTCCTAATAATTTCATTAATCAAATGCACTGTGCCACACAATACATTCTGGGGAACCAAATTTTTATTTATTTTTTTAAACAGCACAAATCTGCATAGAATTGACGACCACTGAAACACATTGGGGGGGGATGTTTTTTAGAATGAGAGCAAGCAATTTAGCTCAGGTAACACCTTCTTAACTGACACTTCGCATTAGGGCTGAATGATTTTGAAAAATAATCAAAGTGCAATTTTTCCCTCCTAATATTGTAATTGCGATTTAATATGGAGTTATTTTTTTCAATTCCTCTTCCCATGTAACTTTAACAAACCCAAGGGAGTTTTGGTCTGATCGGTTAAGGCCGTATCTCACTGACTGGCAAAGGTTTTGCATGTTTTTTTTTATTTTTTTTTTTGGTGGGGGGTTGTTTGGTCGGGAAGGGTCACGAAGACGTTCGCCATAAATGTTCATGGCCTCAAAAATAAAAGTTTTATTTGTCCCAAAGACATTTTGAACATGTTCATAATTTGGCCCCGACAAGAAAAAAATGTGGAATCATTAAAGCAGTTCGGGAATGAATATCATATCTATATCTATATAGATATCGATATATAAAAAAAAAATGTAATAAAATCTACCAACCAACCAGGACGACGCTAATTGCAGCCTTTGCGATTTGAACATTGCATTCTGCAATGTGCTTTTTGACCACCAGATGTCACCATTGATTGGCAAGTCCTAAAGAGGCAGCTGAGCTCACCTGAGCGACATGTGGTGCTTCTGAAAGGAGGAAACTCACCTGGAGCAGGCTGGAAGGCGTCATCTAATAATTTATCTGTGGGGTCGGGTATATAACGAAGAACTATACTTCCATCCCTGCTGGATAATCCGTTCTGTAAACACAAAAATTGTCTTTTTTTCTCTTTTGAAAAAGTTGAACTGGATCAAGACATAAAATAGCTCTTTTTTCCTTACCAGTAATCCATTTCTGCCATTGCACGTCCCAATGCTGCTGTTCAGGCTCTGTGGGGAAAAGAAAAGTTCATGACACATTTTCCATTTGAAGCCATTATAGAGTCTTGTTTTGGCACCAAGCGGAACCGCACAGCTGTCACAGGCGGCGTGAAAAAGCATCCAAGAAGTAACCGTGACAAGCTCCACCGCGTTTGTTGTCGTCGCAAGGAAAGCAATCAATGAAAACACGCGTCGAGAAAACATTTGGGGGCCCAGCACGCCGCCACCCCCGGCTCGGATATGACAAAAACAGAGCGTCTGCAAAAGTGATCACACTTGACGCTCCCGGGTAAAGGAGCCAGACTGACACATGGCCAACATTGAGCTTGAGGAAGAAGGGCTCCACCTGAGAGGAATCGTGGGAGAGGGGAGGAGTATGAGGCCTACTTGTTTGTGTTGCAGTTTTTACAGAGGCCCATCGAAGTGGTAGTGGGGGGTGGCTGACTCCAACAGAAACAGGACAAATAGGCTCTAAACTCTCAATCTCAGTGAGGTACAGACTTCTTTAACCATTTGATAGAGAAATCTACGAGCAAAATGAAATCATGTTTAAAGTTTCATTTAATTTGGGCATGTCTAGACGTTTGGGTGCGTATTCAGCGCCCCCAAATGCCTGTGCACAAAGGTGTCAGCCGTTTGGGGGGAGGACACTTTGAAGGCCACAGTAATCAAGGTAAAGCAAGGGGGCGAAGAGATGGAAGAAGGCTAGACTCGGTCATGAAGTGGGAGTAAACAATTTAGGAACAAAATGTTGTAGAACATCAAAAGACGGTTTGGGAACGGGATTTCGCGCCCAGGTGGACATTTGTCATCTGCGAAGTCTGCAAATTGCTGATTCGTTGTAGACCAGACTGGAAGGTGTCAACGTATCAGTGGTTCAAACCTTAAACCAAGTTACTACCGAGGGGCCGGACTGGGGGCGTGGTATGCAAATATCGGGGGCAGTGTTTTTCTTTTATTTTGCATATGTAAACAATAAAAGTCAGACAGGAGCACAAGGAAGGAAGTGTGAACACGGAGCAAGTGGCCGTCGTTCACTCTTTGAGATCCACTTCTGCCGATCAGAAAGACAATCTTCCCTGTGTGTCGAGTAATTTGTTTAACTTTGTCCAGGTAAAAACTCTGACACCATTCATCGTCAATCATGGGTTGGACTGAGCCACTTAGTACCATCTGAATTGGGCTTCAAAGACAGTACAGATGAGTTTGATATGGAAGAAGCCTTTCACACTTTTTTGGGGAAAATGAATTTTGAAGACTCTTCCTGTCAGTGTAACGGTCACGTCTCCCAATACAAAATGTAATCAAGAGTCAAATCTCCTGACTCCTACACATCAAGTGCTTCCAGTCCAATTCCCCCAAATTCGAATTTCCCCAACACCTCTAAAGTCAAACGGAAAGACAAACGTACCAATCATCAAAAACCCCAAAATTTTGAGGCCTCAAAAGTCAGCCCCCCAAAAGTCCATCACCTCGAAAGCCAAATGCCCCAAGAACTGAGTGCCTCAACAGTTAAATACAAGAGTCAAATGCATACAAAGTCAAATGTTTCATAAGTCACACGCCTGTGACAAAGTTCCATGCCCCAAAGTCAAGCACCCCAACAGTCAAGTCTTTCACAAATCAAACTGTTGTGAGACAGGTCAATACCCTAAAAGTCAGATGTCTCAAAAGACAAACACTCTCAAATGTCAAATGCCTCCCAGTCAAACACTTCAAAAGTCACGCACTTCAAAGACAAACACCCCAAAAGTCTAATGCCTCAAAAGTGAACATGCATTGCTCGTCAAAAGCCAAAATACCTCACCCAATAGACACGAGCCTTCACCTGAAAGTGGCTCTGGATCTTCACCACCCTAGTTGTTCATGTACTGGGCAGACAAACTCGGTGAGGGGAGTTATTGTTTTGCAATTGGTTTGCCCATTCATGACCAGCGGTGTGTTTGCTGCTTCGGTCTGCTGATTGATGGTCACGGACAGAGTGCCTGTAGATTTCACCCTCTCAGATTGTTTTTGTATGAGACCCCATAATAGTCTGAAAATTGAATTGCCCTCTGGGGATAAATGAAGTTGTTTTAATCTTGAATCCTGAACCACTGGATGTAGATTGGTTCCATCGTTACATTGAATAGATCGATTCCCTCACACAATTTTACAAGTCAGCTCCAAAAGATTTATATGGTTCTTTCCTTTCCCACTTGAAGTCTGGGCAGGCACTCCAGCGACCCAACTCGTTATAAACAAGCTATTGCAAAGCCGCCAGAGTTTCTGTCTTTGCCTGTGATGTTTCTGGTGGACAGGGTGAAAGCTTACGGTGGAGTGCAGCAGAGGGGTCTGAGACGTGCTCGGGCTGGTGAAGAAGCCGTGCTGTGGTATGAGGTACTCATCGGCATCAACGGCATCCTCCATGTCCTCGCCGCTCACCAGGGTGCGACAGAACTTGTTGTCGGGAGGATTCTGCAGGTGCAAGCTCTCGTCCCCCTGTAATAAGTACAGCGTTTAACAGAGCCAGCCTTATAAACAGCAGCTAGATCAGGCACATCGGGAGAGCTCAGACCTGGATGACGAGATAACGGGGAGGATCTCGCGCCATTTTAGTGAACTCCGCTATTAGTTCTCGGAAGCGTGGTCGACTATCTGCGTCGATCATCCAACCTGCACACGCGACAAGATGAACACTATGTATAGGAATAAGGTTGTTTTTGTTGGTGTTCATTGTTTTTGTTTTGTTTTTTTGTTTTTTTGGTGGGGGGGTGGAACACAATGACATTTTCATTCATTTCAATGAGGATTTTTTTTTTTTTTTTAATAATGGAGAAATTCTTAGTGCAAGGAGAAGAAACCTTTTTCTGAGCTATTTGACCCCAAACACTCTTACTATATTTAAGCAGAGTAGAGATTTGTTCTATTTAGCCACATTTCCCCTCATGTTGGGGGCCTCCACGGTGGGAGATGTGGCAGCTGTCATTCTTGTCAGGGTGAATTAGCTCCCCTTCGGTGCTCTTCTCCTCATATGGTTTCGCTGCGCCTTTCCATGTCTTTTTTAAGATAGTTCATCAGGGTATGAGTGCTTGTTTTTTTTTGTGTGTGTGTGTGTGTGTGTGTGTGTGTGAGTGTGTGTGTGTTTGTGTGTGTGTATGTACACGCGAGCATAGGCATGTTTGTGAGGATATCTGTGTATGTTGGGGGCAGGGGCGGGGTCCTCTTTTTATGTTGTAATTTTGAAGTTTTAATTGTACAGCACTTTGAGTTGCATTTTTCTATGTGAAAAGTGCTCTATCAATAAATTTTGATTGATTGATTGAATAAACACTTACACTTGACCATGATCATATAGACGTCAATGGTGCAGATGGGAGGTTGAGGCAGACGCTCGCCTTTCTCCAGGACGCTGGCTATGTCACTGGCCGGAATGCCGTCGTATGGCTTGGTCCCGAATGTCATCAGCTCCCACACGGTCACGCCTGCGGCGAAAAGGAGAAGTCACTTGGCTTCTCGCATGCGATCCAGCCGTGGAAATGCGAGCAACAGGATGTGAGCAAAAATGACCCGCGGTGTCCAAATGTTGACAAATGGGATGTGGGAGTTAGCAGGACGTATCCGGGGAGTTCAGAGAGGGGGAAAGGCTGTAATTTGTGCCAAGGCTTGCTGATGGCTTAGACAGAAAGGTACGATCAAACCCTGAGGGGCTAGAAGAAGATTTTAAAGCAGGTGGGAAAGAAGGAAAGATACAAAGAAAAATACAAAGAAAGATACAAAGAATAAAGAAAGACAGACAGACAGAAGGATGAAAGAAAGAAGGAAACGAAAGAAGAAAAGCAAAGAAAGAAGCAATGCTGTGTTATGTTTCCATGACTCTGCAGTTAGTACACGAGTGGTCGCAAGCTGGAAGATGTTCTTGTGTGGGTTGATGCGATATTGTCCAGCTGGGAGAGCTCGTGTGTGTGTGTGTGTGTGTGTGTGTGTGTGTGTGTGTGTGTGTGTGTGTGTGTGTGTGTCCATGGAAAAAAAGCAAGATGTTCTCCCATCTCATGTTGTGTTGTTAAATGCTGACAACATCCAAAGACAATATTCCATTCGCAAATGTCCCCGCCTGCTGGCATTCACAGGCAAACGCTGTTTTTGCAATTGGAAGTTACACAAGCGGCTGTGTGGGACTCACCGTAACTCCATACGTCGCTCTGGTGTGTGTACGTCCTGTTGAGTATTGACTCAAGAGCCATCCATTTAATGGGCACCTGGAAAGCGGGGTGGGGGGGAGGGGGGGTTTATATGAACTTTATGATAAAAGCGTTAGTTGGAGACTACTATCCAGAGAGGCCCCTGGTTTCCCAAGCAGCAACTGTAATTGACTCAGTTCACACAGAGAGAGTAAAGCAACAACAGCTCGGCACGGCTCAACGATTGTGAAAAATGATTTCATTACCATCTTTCCTCCATCATGACAGTAGATATGGAAAATAAATAGCGTTGTTGTGATTGGTTAGCTCCTGATATGTGGGCGTCTCGTGTGCACCGTGTCTCTTCATTGTGCTGGCACCATTGAAATTTTGCGGATCGTTGGCAGACTTGTACCCGGCCACAACGCTCCTTTAGGTGGCCACAACGGCCCGTCCCCCTGGAGGAAAATATTTCCACCTCGACAAAGTGTATAGCTGTCCCACTTAAAACAGCCCATTTTGACGTGTTACGTGTAAAACAGTAGTTCCTGCATGAGAGCTTTTATTTTGAAACTGAAAACTTATTGGTAATTAGTTCACATTATATTGCATCCAAGTCTTTGAATGATTATTCTTGCAGTTCCGATTTAGAGTCTTGATGACCAAACGGCCGTGTCACGCAGGGGCGACTCATCTATCTGCAGTAATGCTGTGAATCACATAAAAAGAGGCTCTTATCTGATTTGTCATTTTTCTCAGAGCAACCGCGAACTATTTATATTCCTTACATAACACTTAAGACAAAAACAAAAGCGCCAAAAATAGCACCTTTCATGACACATGATTACTTGGCTAGAAACTCAGCAGAGTGTTGATCACACAGGCCCGAATGTCACAAGAATGAAATGACAACTAAAATGGAGTTTGAGCACCAACCTTTCCTCCGTCTGCATGGTACTCCTTTTCGTCGGCATTCAACAGCTTGGCCAGGCCAAAG
>NW_017805540.1:5270109-5315295 GCF_001891065.2 Hippocampus comes
TAACGCGGTTCACCTTCCGCAGCTTCGCTGTTTCACGGAGATTTTTTTTTAGTGCAGTTTTTTAAATCCTTTTTTTTAAACAGTGAATTGTGTTCTGCATCCTGATTGGCTAAGGGACTGACCAATGTGAACAGTCTCCGCACCTTGTCTCTGTACAGCTTGCCAAATTTACCTTTGCAAATTGTTGGTCTTTGGTTTCATTGTATCAGCGGCGGATGCTGGTCTGTCAAGGAAGGGAAGCTCAATTTCGGCCTACATCATAAAATGTGTCCGTTTATTGATACGTGAATTCTACTCTCAGTTCCTTTTCAAAAAAATGAAAAGGATGCCTTCACCATAAGATCGGTGATTGGTTCATTTCGCTGTCAATCAAAAAGGATTCAGCCTCAGACAGATCATCCAACAATCATCATGCAGAAAAGCTGATCGTCCGATGGGCGGGACAAAACCAGCAGTTATCCAATGACTCGTCTCTTTTCAATGCATTGGGACAACCTACGCTGAACTCTCCGCATCTCATTTTTCTTCCTGTAACCAACCGCATGTTGCTGTTACATATACACCAACAAATTTTGGGGTCAATTCAGTAAAATTAGATAATTTCCCATGGCACACTAGATAGTCTCATGCCACACGAATGTGCTATGGCATCCTGGTTGAGAATCACTCGTTGGATGTTGGTGCAAAAAAAAAAAAAAAAGTGACTTCAAACATTTACTATAAAATGAATAACTGCTTTATGATGGAGATGGTTCGAGTCTGGAACAAATTCATTTGCTTGAAATGATTGCCTGTGGGAATATTAGAACAGCTCATGCAGTTTGAAGAGGTTGCATTCATTTTCCAGAAGGCCTTGAATCACACCAACGCCCACACGATTGGATTTACAGTATTATGGATTTCCTCCAGTGAGACGGTTTCTCCATTTACAGTCAAAACAAGCGGTCGTGGTGACTTTTAAAATGGGAGTCCACTTACGTCTAAGATCTCTTTGTTGGCTTTTGGCGACGTGGCCTCTCTCAAAACCTTGATGGCCACTGGGATCTTCACGTCTTCTCCCTCTGGCACCCAAAGACCCTGCATGGACACACAATCCAAGGAGGGTCTTTAATGACAGCGACCTCGCAACAGTCACGACAATTCCTTTATCTTGGCTGTCCACTGAACACATCAGGGATTTCAAACACCACATTTTTAAGTAAATGAAACAATTTGCAGTACTGTGCAGTCCAGTGCGGTACAGCATAGTATGGCTAATATCGGCGCAATGATGCTGCATGTTTGTCACGCATGCACAGCTCGATGCTTTTCATGTTTGTTACACCTGTAATGGATGTCCACTTCCAGGGTCGGTAAAATCAAGGAATAATATGAAAAAGTAAAAAGAAAATCGCAGAAGTCATGCCGGCAGAACATTTAACATCATCAGCGTTGTTTTTTTTAACATTTTCAAAATAGGTCAATTTGACACAGGAGGGTTTTCAACAATCCAATTTTTAAAAAAATGGCCATCCTTTTTATAAATTTAACATTAAAGTATGGTTGTGTCAGTTTTGAACTTTAATCTCGAACATGATGGCCTGTCGACTGATCTTTATATGAGCAACCACATGATATATGAGAAACTTGGAACCCTAAAACCATTTCTTCCGTCCCGGGGTAATATACTGGATATGAGAGTCCAGTAAGAAATCTACACAAGCAATAAAATGCTAGCCAATCAGAAGACAAATAGCAAACGCATTGCGTCATCCTACTCTTAAGCCTGCATGTGTGTGCTGAACGCACACAGGAAGCCAACGTGGAGTCAGTGGAGTGTGTGAGCACGCGAGTTAAAAATGTGTCTTTTAATTGAAAAATTGACAACAGATGCGAAGCAAAGTCAGAAGAGATTTCTTGGCAACCCTGCCATTTTGAGGGGAAAAAAAAGAGGCCTGTTATTACCTTGTAGACTGTCCCAAAAGCCCCTGACCCCAAAACTTTGATTTTCCTGAATTCGGGTTCCTTCAGGATGCGCAGCAGGGCTTGGTTGGGGGCCTCGCCACTTGGAGTCAGTGGTTCTACCAACTGGAACGACAGCGCTCACTATGTTACAACCACCAAAACAATGAGCTCCCATGACACAGCTCTCTCTCTGGTGATATGTCGATATGTTTTCTCGCGTCTGTCCACCCCATCGTACCTCTTTCTCCTGGAGTAGTCGCCTCATGGTCCTCTTCCTCTTGATGTGGCGTCGCCGCAGCAACACGACGACCGTCAGGCCCGCCAGCAGGACTGCCAAAAGGCCACCCACCACACCCGCCGCAATTATGGACAGACCCGAAGAGCTGAGGCGAGAACATGAATACTAATTACAATACGAAATGTTCTTCCATACCTATTTGTCATGTCCTTGTTTATGATGATACTAATGCAGCGTGTTATACCGGAGACAAATTCCTTGTGTGTTCTACATACTTGGCCAATAAAGATGATTCTGATTCTGATTCTGATTCTGAGAACTGGGTGCCAAAATAAGTGTTTTTTCCCCTCTCGTTAGGAGAAAGTTAGCAAAGACCAGCTTGTCAAGGATCCTGAGCAACTGAAAATGGTCCAGCCAACCAAAGGAGTAGGGTGTACTGGACACTTTCAGTACAGTAAACATAAGCCCATCCGCCCATTGCAAATTTAATAAATACATACATAAATAGATAAATAAATAAAGGCCAAAAGTAAATGACCCCACCCCCACCCCACACAAAATGTTTAGAATTGCCTATATTGATTGTTTCAACCCTAAATCTACCAAATCACTTCAACATCACTTGACAGTCGTCTGACAACACAACCCTTGAAAATAAATATCTTACAGATGATTTGATTTTGGAAACAAATGGAAAAACACACATGCGGCAGAAGTCTCTTTGTCTACTAATAAGATAAAGATAAGAAATCCTTTATTAGTCTCGCAATGGAGAAATTCCCATTTCACAGCAGCAAAGTTATGAAAGGAAGAAGTAGAAGAACAAAATATAGGAGCTGCTGATGTAGTGCTTCCTCGACATATTAAATTTTAAAAGAGTCGACATGTATCACCTCAACGTACTGCCATGAAGCCACTTACGATATGGCCATTAGCCAATATTTGAACGTTAGCTTGCTGCCTCTAAGAGCAAAGTGCACAAAAATGTAGCAAGAGCCGTACACACCAACAACAAATACGGTAGATGAATTTGTGAATAGAGAACCACAAATAAGCAGGGGTGTCACAATTCAAGTGCACTATGCACTCATATTTTGCCCCTCATCATGTGTGGGGTCGAGATGTTAGAGAACAAGAGCCACACAGCAGGTTGAACACATGCCAGTGGGATGAAATCAGCGCTTTTTACTTACGGTTTACCCTGGCAGCCTTCACGACCGGGTCCCGTGCACCTGAAAACAAAAATCAAGCACATGTACTAAATACGTCGCAGAGGCCTGTGAACTCCATCCATCTATTTTCTTTAGTGATCGCCATTAGGGAACCACAGGTGTGGTACACCCTGGACTGGTTGCAGACAAAAAAGCATTCTATACAATACAATACAAGGCATATTTATTTATTGATTGATTTATCTCAGGCAGCCCGGTGGTTGACTGGTTAGCACGTCGGCCTCACAGTGCAGAGGTACAGGGTTCGATTCCAGCTCCGGCCTTCCTGTGTGGAGTTTGCATGTTCTCCTCGTGCCTGCGTGGGTTTTCTCCGGGAGGTCCGGTTTCCTCACACATTCCAAAAACATGCGTGGCAGGTTAATGGAACACTCTAAATTGTCCCTAAGTGTGAGTGTGAGCGCGGATGGTTGTTTGTCTATGTGTGTCCTGCGATTGGCTGGCAATTAGGTGAGGGTGTACCCTACTTGCAGCGCGAAAACGGCTAAAATAGGCTCCAGCACGGTCCGCAGACCTCCTGAGGATACGCGATTCAGAAAATGGATGGATGGATGGATGGATGATTTATCTCACTCACAATTCCACCTATGGACAATTTTGAGGCCATGAATGAATCCAACATGCATGTTTTGAGGAGGAAAGTCCACAGGGAGCACATGCAAATTGCAGGCAGTAAGGCCGGAGCACAGGTTAAAACCCACAACATCAGAATGGCTAGACACAAGTGCTAATCACCGGCCCTAAAATAAAGAAACCATTCATTGCAATGTCGTTTCCCCCCAAAAGCAGCATTATTATCCATATCAGGGCACGATAGGGTTAATGACATCACAAAAGAAAAATAGTAGCAGACCAGAAAATGAAGTTTATGTCGTAATTTCCATCATCAAATAGTAAATAACACCAGTTTTATAATCCAACCCAGAAGAGGATGACTTGGAACCATTTTGGGTCACTTCAAATGAAACCACACGGCTCATTATATGCCAATGGAACCATGTGATTTCGCCCGGGCCAATCAACAAAGGAAAGCCGTGATTAAAGGGAAGAAAAGTGTGTCATCATATTCAATGTAATGATCATGATTCCAAATTGAAGTTACCAAAGCAAAATAATGTTACCCTTGGGTGCAGTTGGGGTGACACAGCTGGCAGACTTTGGCGTCGTCGGCGTACTTCCACACGAGTGAGTCGTCCTCGCCGGGCACGCCTTGAGGACAGCGGGACACGCAGAAGAGTCCGTCTTTGAAGTTGGCGCACTTGCTGCAGCTGGCGGAACCCTGCAAGTGCACACGATCAAAACGTCATTTGTGGAGCCATAAGCTTGGATCTGACTAGTCATTGCAGCAGCAGCTTAGTTGTTGTGGAGCCCGCCGTTGGCAACAAAGGCAAAGGCCATTCGCACGTAAAGCGTTAACAATAATTGATCGTGGTATCTTTCATGAAAATAATACCACACAAATAGCACTGATCAAGAGCATATTTTAATCAGAGATGCCTTTATGTGTCCCTTGGCATCAGTTTGACGCCCATTAAAAAAAAAAAGTCGATTCATACACCTTTTTGAGATACTTTTTTTTTTATTTGTTTTGTTTTTAAGTTGGACCTACAAAAGCTTGTGCAATACTGATTTCACCGTGTGTGATAGCTATGGCATTTCAGAAAAAAAGTTACTAACTCTTACCTTTATGTCAGAAATATTCCTAAAAATATTATTTATTCATTTTTACATATTATTATTATTATGAAAACCTGAGTTGCTGGCTAAGAAACGTGGGTGGATTTGGAATCGGTGCAAAACAAGTTTACTTTGTCAAAATGTGTTGACCAATTTAATGAATGACTACATGAGTTAAAGACACTTGAAGCGAAGCTAGTGAGGCTTAACAGTGATGCTTATATTTGTATTACAGGACCCACGCATATGTATGAAGACTGCAATGCCTTGTTGGCCAAACATTTCACTTCCCCACAGAGCTTTAGAGTCTGGTGATGATGGCGGACAAGCAAGTGAAAAGTCTTCTGTAAATTGGACAATTGGAGGACAAGATGCCCAAAATGTTTATGATTAGTTGGATGACTGCAAGTTTAAACCTCTAGTGCGGTGTAACTGAAGTTCACTCGGCTAGTTGACTGATGAGCTCAAGCCCTTGCGCACACCAGAACAGCACGTCCTAAGTTTGCAAAGCTCTTCTTGACGGTTAATTATGATAAGCAGCACCCTGTACAATAGACAAACACAATGAATAGCCCACAGAATCATCCCCCATTTTTTTTTTTTAATTGAGAGGCACATTTGTGCTCACAGCAATGTATATGTCACGAGAATTAACGCAATCCAGTTATTCACGATAAAACTGCCACCCTGCACAATAAGAATAAATAATCCAGAGGCAAAAATAATTCCATACTTGTGCGCAATCTAAGTGGCATGTATAGGTTATTCGTGATCATGTGAGCCCGCACTTAATGAAATCACCCATGCTGCATTCAGGGACCTTGGGTGTTTTGGTATTAAGGCGTCACGTACTGGAGCGCTGCAAGTGGGCGTCCCGTTCATATGACGACACTCCGGGTGACAAGGCACGCAGGTTTTCTTCATCATGACCTCCCGTGGCTCCCTGCAAAGCCAAAGAGGGTTACATTGTAAACCAGATTGAACCTTTGACAAACAAACTCAGGTGAGAATGTTTGCCTTATTCCAGCAGTACATTTAACCGGTTTGCTTTTTAATAACAAATCGCTCGTTAAACATTACGCCGAGAAGGGAGTACACTTCAGGATATGTTTTCCTCCCTTACCCCTCCAGGATGTTGCAGGAGTCCACGCAGCTGCCGTCGCGACTGTGGTCCCGACAGGCAAAGCACATGTCCGGGCCGGGACCCCAGCATCCGTCCACCGTGCACTTACGATCGCACGTATCATTTCGCTGAACTGGAGACAAACACAGGGGGGAATGATCGAGTTACCCGTTTGCTATCGCTGTAACTGTCTCCTTGGGAGCCAAAATATCGAAGATTATTGCATATTTCCAAAATATCTTTATTTTTAACATAAAAAAAGAGTTGAGAACATTGCAATTAGTGAAAGAAAAAAGGAAAATAGTCTTTGACTCTTTTGTTTGTTTGTTAGAAAAAGCTGTGCGTATTTATGACCATGAATATGTTAAATGGTCCATCATTCATAAGCACAGGGTCTGTAAGATGTGTGCGAAATTTAACCACGCATCCATTATCCGAGCCGCTTTATCTTCACGTGGGTCGGGGGTGTGCCGGAGCCAATCCCAGCTATCTTTGGGCAGTGGGCGGAGGACACCCTCAACTGGTTGCCAGCCAATCGCAGGGCACATAAACAATCGGCCAGTCGCACTCTCAATCACACCGATGGACAATTTACAGTGTCCCATTAACCTGCCATGCATGTTTTTGGAATGTGAGAGGAAACCAGAGTATAGGAAGAACATGCAAACTCCACACAGGAATGCCGGGCCCAGAATCGGACCCACGACCTCTACACGGACGTGCAAGCCAGTCGCCCACCGTGCGGCATGTGTGAAATTATTATGCTTATTTACCACATTTGTCAGAACTGGCATTCTCGTTGACGGTGGTGGTCTGGCTGGCGGACTTGAAGAGCGTCTTCCAGTGACTGTTGTTGGTGTAGCACAGGTTCTGGTTCTTGATGATGACCACGTCACCGTCACTGATCTCTTTGAGGGAGCGCAGGCCCAGGTAGCTAATGTCCAGCTGGGTAACCACCAGGCTGCGGCTTCCCCTAATTAATGAAATCAAACATTTTTTTTTCATGACACTGCTAAATAAAAAGTAAATGTTTACAAAAACATCAAGATTTTGCACTCTCTTTACCGCTTGGTGCGTCCTCGAATGATTTCCAGGTTCTCAAAGGGAGTGAGGGCATTCATGCTCTTGTGCCACGTTTGAATCCACAAGTATCCTGAGGCGGCAGCGGTCTTGTCAAGCATGAAAACAATGAGCAGAGCTTGTATTAAAAAAACTCCAGAAAACTTACCGGTTATTTCTTTAACTGTCTTGAACACATCCAGCTGGGCGGGGTCCATCTTTGGCGTTTTGGTGTATGCGTCCCTGCAAACATCGGACAGGTTGGCGCTCTGCGTTGAGGGCGCGTAGGCTCTTGAGGTCCCTGACTTACCCGTGAATGGACGTGCGGATGAAAGCGATGTTGCCGTTGATTTTGGTGCAGTTTTTAAATGAGTCAATGTTGGTGGCGTTGATGCAGAGCGTGTTCGCCAGGTGGCCTGTCCCCAGTCCGTTACACACTGTCGACAATTGAAACAACGGGAACATGTTGAATGCGAGGCATTCAACACATGTGCTGAGGTAAATCTCAACCCCCAAAATAAACGCAATATATACAATTGCACAATGACCATTTCTACAACAAGATTCCGACTTCCTTTTGACAGTCATTGACGATAACCACTATGTTACACAATAGAAATAAAGAATGAGTCGAAATAATGCACAGACTAAAAAAAATCTGATTCAGGTTCACAGCATACTCAGTCATGAAAAGGCATATGGGAGCACAAACGGAGGCATGTCATACAATTACTGTCATGCCATCGTTCTTTGCCAATGATTATGAACAACTGTCATGTTGCCCAATGGAGTCAACAAACCCACCAAAAAATCCACCACAAGAGGGGTTAACGCCAAACTACTGGTGTGTGATCGTTCCATGCAACCTCGTCATGATAGGCACCAAACTGAACAATAGCATGAAGCAGAATAAATAGAAATAAGTCAAAAAGTTAAATGCACACTTTCACTTAGGACAATAGAAAGGAGTAGAACAACTAGAAATACAGTTTAAAGATAGTCAATAACAAAGGCCACGTGCAAAGCACATGCCATAGGCAAAAATTCACAACTGTTATTCATGATTCATGATAGCTGCCTCCTTGCCCAACACAAATACATCGAATAAATCCATAGCATGAAAAATGTGCTTGGCTCACAAAGCAGACAAGCATCTTGTCAAGTGATCATTCTGTCAGTTATTCATAAACCATCTTACACAACAGAAATAAACTACAAATAATCCAGCTGTAAAAAAAAGTCCAAAGAATGCTGCGCCAAGGCACACAAGGACAAACCAGACAAAAAAAAAGATAAAAAGAAAAACAAAACAATTTTTTTGTTATATTTGAAACAGTTATATTGTTTATTCATTCATGATAGCTGCCAACTTGCACAATAGAACTTTATGGAAGAATTAATTCTAAATTATCAATAGAGTAAAAAAGCGTGTGTGCGCGCACACACACACACGCACACACACACACACACACACACACACACACACACACACACACACACACACACAAATTTGTCACTAAATCACTGCTATGCGGTCGATTCCTTGCAAGTTACAAAAACAAGTGCCACCTTGGATAAAAAAAAAAAAATGAACAGAACTACGACTAATACACAGAATAAAATAAAACGGCACACTGTCACATGTATGTGCGCAATGTACATGCCATACAAGTCAAGTACAAGTCTATTGTCAAATGTGCTCTATGTGTAACATACTGTACAGCACAGATTAAATTTCTTCCCTCTCAACCAGACAACAAGAGGAGCCGCTGCGGGTGCCCGCGCCACCATCAAAAGAACAGTTAACATAAAATGACAAAATAATACAACACAACACATAAGACACAACATGCACTCGTTCCTTTTGTCAATGATTATTCAGCAGAGGTGCCACCTTGCACAACAGAAATGAACGATCCAACTACAAATAATCCACAGCGCTTAAAAAAAAAAAAAAAATCACTGCACAGATCCGATTGCTCTTCTGGCCAGTAATTCATGACCTTGCAGTAGAAATAAGCACGACTAGAAATGATTCAGAGTCAAAATATGTCTAATAATGATTTGCATTTGTGGTCATGCTAAGCAGGTGTGTTTGCGTGTAAAACGTGGCTCAACGTTTTCTGATGGATGCTAAGAGAGACCGGTGTCGGCTGGGGAACTCACCTTTGGGGCACAGTCCATCGCATTTGGCACATTTCCTGACGCCACCGTCCTCCACCTCGTAAGTGTTGCCGCTGCACGTCCGCACGCACGCGCCGTGGTCTGTCACCACATAGTTATCTGAGAGGATTGAAAAACACGTGAGTGGTTTTGCTTTCGGATGCGAGCACCGTGACGTTTTACAGGCTGATGAGACTTAAACATTGTAGATCAAGTCAACAATCATTTTCAAGACAGTTATCGCGTTAGGAGACGTACTGCTTCTTGAAAGAAGTCATACTCTTAAAAAAAAAAAAAAAAAAGGCTTGTTTTCAAGAAAAAATTGATGTGAACTTTAAAAAAAAAGACCAAACAAATGTCATTTGCTTAAGAAGTAAGCGTTGATTTTTTAATTTTTTAAAATTGTACTTACATGAAAATTCTCTGTAAGAGTAAAGTCTTTTTACAAGAAAAATATGTCTTAGTACAGCGGTCCCCAACCCTGGGCTGTGGACCGGTACCGATCCGTGGGTCATTTGGTACCAGGCCGCACAGAAAGAATAAATAACTTACATTACTTCCGTTTTATTCATTTCAGAATCTGAAAGATGTTTTATTTTGAAAAATTACTGGATTCTCTGTTACATCGGTCTAGAGCAGTGGTTATTAACCTGGGTTCGATTGAACCCCAGGGGTTTGGTGAATCAATCTCACGGGTTCGACGGAGCCTCTGCCATGGAGGTTAAGACACTCCCGACTCAACATGTCAATTAGTTAGGACACGCCCGCTGCAGATGATCACATTACATCGTTTGTCCAATCAGTGCTGCGGGAAATTTAGTTCGCTCAGTAGTGAACGTGTGACTGTTGTGATTTTTAAAAATTGTTTTAATACATGCTATGTTGAGCAAAAAAAGAAAGTGGTCGGACGAATATGTACAACATGGATTCACAGCGTCCAATCTGCATGATTTGTCGTGCCAAGGTGAGCAACTCTAGTCTCACTCCGGCAAAACTCAAGGAACACTTCTTGAATCAAATTTTTATTTTTCACTACGGGTTCGGTGAATGTGCATATGAACTGGTTGGGTTCGGTACCGCTAACAAGGTTAAGAACCACTGGTCTAGAGTATGTTACTCTTGACGTAGGTCAAAGCACGCTTCTCGGTCACGTGATAGGTTACCGCTAAAATGAAGCCCAGGAACTCACAAAATGAGTAAAAAACAAATGTCCTTGGAAGGTTTCTTGGGCAAGGGGGAAAGGCCCAGCCAGGAGACAGAAGAGGAGCCTACGACTTCCAAGAAAAAGAAGGCTCCATTTAATCTCAGTATCAGGAGTTCCCACGCACCAAGCCCTCTCTGCATAATATGCGGTGATGGTGAGTCGTATTTTTCATGCACTTTGCATTTGCGGTGTACCTTATTTTGAAGGCACGCTCTGACAAAATAAATCAAAATCTGAGAAGAGATTTTTTTTTTCCCAGAAGAGTAAAAAGAAAGTCAAAATTGAAGACATTTTTAAAAGAAAGAAGTCTTATTTGTTGAAGAAAAAAGTTGTACTCTCATAAAATTTATTTTTTTAAGAAAAAAGAAAATTCCAGAAGGTTAAAGCGGTACGCTTAGAAAAAAAAAATGCCCGTATTTTTTGGACACTAGTCTTGGGGCAAACTGTCCTATTTTCAGAGAAAAAAAAGTTGTATTTTTCCATGTGCTGTTTCGAATGGTACAAGGTTGACTGTTCACAGGATGACAGGACTCAAATATCTCAAAGAAGTTAAAGTGAGAAAGAACAGATGTGACATGAGCATGCCCGGAAACTCAATCATTTTCTGTCTTTGTCCACAACGGTTTATCATTACAACGGGAAGCAGCCAATGTCCAACCACAAAGTGTTGACAGCAAGTGAAGTTGCTCAGGAGCCTCACTTACGGGGGCAGCTCTTGACACAGGTGGCGCCAAAGTTGTACTTCCCGTGCGGGTTGGGGACCAGCTGGTGCTGGTTGGGGTCGTAGCGCATGAGGCCCGGGCAGGAGTCCTTGCACACCCCGTCATCCTGGAAGTCCCGACAGGCCTGCAGGACAAACAGAGCGCAGGCTTAATGAAAACAGTGCATTCCTCCACGCCGGCCTCGAAGCTCCCGAGGCTGCGCAGCCTCCTGCTAAACGCACAACGCTCAGAACGCTTGTAATAACCTAAGATGGGAGTTTTCAAAGAATTGGCCTCCCGTCAGACAACATAAAACATCTGGGCCCTCGCCGAAAAATAAATAATTCAGTAACCTGCGCAGTGCTGCTACTTAATCGTAATAGTATCTCAAGATTGTATGGAAATCTTGTCGATAGCTGTGAAACTATGAGGCAGTATGAAATTGTAGCATACCAGATAAAGTCAACATTTTCATAATAAGTTGCAATAATATTGAGATTGTAAGAAAACAGTATCTAGTATGAGTTGAAAGTGCGAATTTTCTGAATTCTCAGTCCCCAAAAAGATGGATTTGTGTTGGTGATGTGCCCATGTGCCACATACACTCAGAGCAGTATTCAGCTGAAACCACGAATCGAGGAATAAATCGTTATGGGAAAAGGATAAATGCCTTCTTATGAGAATGAAGTGATCATAAAAAGAAGATGCATTTTTTCCAGCCATAGTCGCAATGTTATAAGATAAAGCTGTTAAACGACAAAAAGTTGTAGAATAATTCTTATACTTTTCTTAGTAATAATTATCGTATGAGAATAAATGTGTTTTTATGGGAATAAAGTACCGCATTGGCCCGAATATAAGACGACCCCCTCTTTTTCAAGACTCAAGTTTGAAAAAAGACTTTTTGAACACCAAATACATTTTTATACAGAAAATAATTACAGTACATCTGAAACAAATTATTATAACAATAAATTTGAGAGAAAAAGCATGTTATTTTGCCTCATTCAAATCTTAATATCTGAACATTTAAATTTGTAAACTAAAGTGCAATCACATTCGTAAATGAATGGCTTCTGGTTTTTGAAATGCAAATTAGATCATAACTTCTCCTCAGCTGCCGGTTAACCTGGCCGATCTTCGACCCACTTTTCTCCAGATTGTCGCTACGTTTCTCCATTTTCTGTTGTCTCTTCTATTATTTTCTTCTCTTTTCTTTCTCACCGCTATTTTTTATTTTTCTTCTTCATGCTACTGCTATTTTTATTTTTATTCTTCGTGACGGGATCGCTTTGGCCTGGGGAGTCAAATTCAGCATTCGCTTCAATGATATCTGGCACCATCTAGCGTCGTGATTGGGTATAATGTCTAGACCCCGAATATAAGACGACCTCCACTTTTTCAGTCTTATTTCAATGCAAAAAACACCGTCTTATATTCGGGCCAATACGGTAATAACGCGCAAAAAAAAAAAAAAAAAAAAGCATTCTTTGAGATGGAGTCGTAATTTTAACAGGTTAATGGAAGCTGTAATCTCGCCCAAATAAATAGTGAAGGAAGCCCTATAATCTTCTACCAGACAATCGGTGGGACGTGGTCCCGTGCATCCCGCAGCGCAGTGTTCATTACAGCAGTCACTAGGCGAAGGTCCTTTGCACCTCTTGGAGCACTGCTGAGCACAGTTTAGCTTGGTCACTGCAGAAAGGAGCACAATGAAGAAAATGCCATGAGAAGCCTTTCATTGAATTCTTTCATTTAAAATGGACCATTTCATGTTTTGTGTTCAAATTGGTTTGACTTGTACACAAGTAGTTGGGTCTCTGAAAACCTGGGGCCAATTTCCAGTGACTACACTCTCTGAAACACGATCATTCAAATCAAGCACTCTGATGCGCAAACAGCCCACATGTGCAAGGCCCGGCTATCACATCATAGCCAAAAGGTAAGCAGAGCTGCAATGAGTATTTTTGGAATGGGAATGCGCAGACCACTGATCGAACCCTGCTGTGTCTGAGTCATGTGTCGTCGTGTCCTTGCGCAAGACTCTAGGCATGAATGTTGGCTGGTGGTGGGAGGGGCTACAGGCGCACACTGGCAGCCACGCTTTCCTCGGGGCAGGGGCGGCTACGCAACATATTTTGCCGCCAGAGTGTGAGTGTGTGAGCGTATGAATCCATTGTTTCAGCGTCTTTAAGTCCCACGTTGTCCAGAAAAGCGGCATCTACATCGGATGCATTATTATCAAGTAGAAGTCCCCCCCATGCTCAGACTCCACCCACAGTTGACTTGGTAATGAAAGCCAGACTCGCCATTGTCCCAGCAAGATATGGGGCGGGGGATACACGCTTACTTGATTGAGACACACACTGGCCCTTAATATGGAGCTTATCTTGAATTTTGAGGGGAATTCTGACGGAAGCAGGTCACACAAATGTTATTAAAACTCACAGGAGCTGTTTTTATAGGCCAGACCATTGTCACATCATACAGTATCGATTTCAAGGATTCGAATAATGAGATTTGAAATTTTGTCCATATCGTTCAGCCCACATTCAGCATAAATGACAGAAATCATCTTACAAGTTTGACAGTTTTGGGGTCCGGGTGCCCAGCAAGAACCGTTGAAGCAACTTTTATCACATTTTTTACCTGCAAGAAAAAGCAGAAACATGTTCTTAATTCTAATTAATGATGAATAATACTCCTCAGTGCATCACTCACAAAGCGGGTAGTTGCTAGCCACGGGTGGCAACTCCATTTTGGGTTTACTGTCCTCGTTAATGATGTCGTACCACTGGATGGTCTCCACGTTGCACAGCTGGTTGTTGCCAAACTTCACACCTCCTTTGATGATTTCTGGAAAAGACAAACCGCATTAAGAATGTCAACTTTAATGATGTGATTGTTCTCTAAGACAAAGCGCTAATGTGCTGGCACAGACCTGTGAGGCTGCTCAGAAGGAGCTCACTGGTGCCCAGACCCGAGACTTTGTCGTAATTGGCCAACACGGTAAGGGCGAAGCTTCCCTCGTACAGCGAGTGACCACGAATGATGCGCAGGTTATCCAGCGAGATCCTGGATGCGGTGTTGAGGGCAATGAGCACATAGCCGCCCACTTCTTCTATCGTCTGTAGAAGCAAAAAAATTAAACGTGCTTTCAGATAACCACAAATGGTTGGCTATACTTTTTTTTTTTTAACTATTGTTGATCATTTTTGTTGCTAAAAAACTTCTGCTCCACACTTCAACCCATTTATCAGTAATATTGAGAAAAATTGTGGAAATGTGAATATTCATGTCATATATCCATCCATTTTCTAATCCGCTTATCCATCTGCAAGAAAAATGATAATTGATAAAAAGAAGCATTTTTTGGAAGAAATTGTGGAGAAAAATTAATTTTGTACTCTTTCATGAAAAAACGTTTTAATCTGAATATAATAGTCATATCCTTTTGAGCAAAGTAATACGAGAAATAATAATAGGAATAAAAAAATATTTTTCAGACAATGTTCTACTGTTACATGAAAAAAAAATCATTTTAAGAGATTAAGGACAAACTCTTATTATCTTAACCCCAGTGTGGGACAAATAAAGGATATCTTATATCTTATCTTATCTTATCTTATAAGATCTTTTTTGGGGGTGGGGAAGAATCTATTCTCTGGGATTAAATTTTAAAGAATAGTCATTTTTGTGTTGGGGAGGTTGTAAGATGTAAAAGGAGAAAAATGAACACAGAAGAGAAATATATTTTTACCCTGAGGAAGGACAAGTCATGGTGTTCCTCCATGTAAGTGACCTCCAGGTTCTCCAGGACCACAGTGCAGTTGCTGTAGGTTTTTACCATGTTCAGGTAGTGATCCTCTTTGGAGCCCAGCAAGTTTAAGCGGTTGGTGATGCCTTGGCACACTGCCGGGAAAAATACAAACAAACATCTGTAACTATGGGGCAATGCCACTAATGACCATGGCCTGTATTGCTATCAATCACTGACATTACAAGCACGCACGCACACACCAACAGAGTGTCTAAATAAGGATAAGTGCTGAACGAGGCTTCCATTGTAGCGTGAGCCGGTCCGACAAGTTCTGACCGGCACAAGGCAGGAGTCACCCCGTGCTGTGTAACCCCCTCTGCCAGCAAGACACACTGCCATACATTCACTCATATTACCGACCAGCACATTTAGTAACTGTGTAATGAATTTCTTTGGCTGGCACTTTTAAAGTGGAGATTTATGGTTTTACAAAAAGCGCCAGCAAGCAAAGACTCTCCCAGATGTGTAGTGGAAATCACGGTATTGCCGTACTCTAAAGTCTCCCAGGCAGCATTCCACAACAGGTTAGCACTTGACTGCCAAACAGACCAAACCATAAAGTCAGCAATTCTTCTAGATTTTATTAGAAAGGGGGAAGAAAAATAGAAACAATTTGAGAGAAAAAAAATACTACGATAATGAAGTTACAATGTTCTTGGAAAAAGACATAATGACCAAAACACTAAGTTCCTAGAAACGACTTACAAAATTGAGAAAATAATTGTTTTCCCCTAGAACAAAAATTTTAAATTGTAGTATGATATGGAGTCAGTTTGAAGTCATATTTGTTGTCACAGGCCAGGCCTCAACTTTTGAAGCCATACACATGATGAGAGGGAGCCCAAGTGGACACTAATACATGCCCCCTCACATGCATGCCGTCTTTAATATCACAGAATCCATTTTTAATCTGATTATTCCATGAACGGACGGGATCATTGGTATAATACTCGATTCTAAAAATATTCAATAGCTGCAGGCCTACTCCAAAGGTTCAGTAGGAAAAATAGTCAAATTTGGCCTGATGCATACGCAAACAACTTCATTGCACTGATTGAGCGGGAATTAGGAGGTAAACATCTGCCTGCCGTCATCCTCCCTCTCCCTCCTCATTAACTGCTCCCTGAGGGCCCCTGCTGACACGAACCGGGCCAACCGTCCACGACAACCGAAGGCACACTAGGAAGCTTTAAATTAATTAGGGGAGCCACGCAAGATGCAATTTGTGTTGTAATTAGTCCTCAAGCCAAAGCACAATAAGTAAACGGTGTGTCCGGTAAATATGTACACATGGCCCAGCTGCTTTCTCCGATTACTACGTTATTCTGATTTACGACGAACGGCGGGGCAAACCGGGTGACGTCAACACACATGCCCCATCGCCGAATAGGTTAGCTGTGCAAGTGTGTGTGTGTGTGTGTGTGTGTGTGTGTGTGGGTGTGTGTGTTGGGGGGGGGGGGGCCGAAAACAAAACCCAACCACCGGCGTTCCTGATTTCATAACGGGCCCTGCAGGTGGTAAAGGGCCTGATAGCCTGGGACCATAAAGTCACTTCCTTATTAGGCCGGCAGGCAGAAAACAAGGTCAGACTGTATCAACACACAGGGCTGCTTAGATTTTACTCATCTGGACCCAACGGCTGCACAATATAGCAACACCGCAAAATTCAGACTCTTCGAGCATATTCAAGCTACATTATTAAATATCACTGTTCATCATCTCTGTCAAGGCTGGATGTGTTGTAAATACAGTACTTCTTGTATGATATATCAGAAGAAGACTCATTCTCACCTTTTTCTGTTACGCACAAAGCGGTTCTTTTCCCTGCTTCGTGCGTAACGTGACAATCTGGACCCAACGGCTGCACAATATAGCAACACCGCAAAATTCAGACTCTTCGAGTATATTCAAGCTACATTATTAAATATCACTGTTCATCATCTCTGTCAAGGCTGGATGTGTTGTAAATACAGTACTTCTTGTATGATATATCAGAAGAAGAAGGTGGTGGGATACATGGACTGAAGAACATATATCCTCAAATTTGGTAATATTCCATTAAAAGTCATGCTTGTTTTTCAGAGACTGTCATCTTTTGAGATTGAAGCACACCCATCAATAAATAAAAATCAAGAAAAAAAAACTAACTTTGCGAGAAAAAAAGTGGGAATATTATACAAAGCTGGAATTTTACAAGAAAAATATTACGGAATGTCTGATTTTGTTGAACTCTAACAAGAAAACTGCCTTTTTAGAAGAAAACAACATGAAGAAAAAAAAAAATCCCCCCAAAATGTATCATTAAATAAAATTCTTCAAGTGTCATTTGGAAATCCTAATCTTAACAGGAAGAAAAAAGAAAAAAAATATTTTAATAATTAAACTGAAAACTGAAAATCATGAATTATTTCCTGACCAAGGTATTTATGTATTTATTTATTACCTTTTCACTCATCGAATAAAATTTTAATCTAATCGTTTTTTTCTACTCAATGTGATGGATTTTATTTTATTTTTAATACAATGCATTGTATTGCATTTGTATGAATGTTTGTCTCGACAAACTTTTTTTTATTATTATTTCACATTTTTTATGTCAGACTTTTATTTCTCGTTGCTCGAGTGCTTTAAAAATGTAATAACGGAAAAAAAAAAAAACATTGTGAAATGGAATGCCAGTGTACATTTTAAAAACGTGGCCAGCGAGTGTACATGTTGGATGTGTGCAGGTTTGCCCAATTACGGCGAGTACAAGACAAGGGCTTGTATTGCAGTTGAAACACTTTGGTGTTTTCCACCATACACATTTGCCTCCAAAGTACCTGTCACCCAGTACATGGGCGGGGCTTGTGCTGACGTCAGGAACAGTGCAACAGAGACAAATTACAAATAAGCCATTGCTTCACTTCCTGCCGCTGCGCTGCCTTCACATGGAGTTAAAGGCAAGCGAAGCAAGGAGTGGCTCCGAGAACAGTGTGTGTGCATTGAGATTATTGACCCTGTGAGCAGCCAATATGATAAAGCGAACCATCTTTGCTATGATTAATTGCAGAGTCACACAGGTGTGTACTCAGGGATTTACGTTGGAAGTCAAGGCTGTGGGCCAAGTACCGGTATTTGTTTCTCGAGGCGACAAGATCTGTCAGTGTGTGTGTACCTGTGTTCACAAAAATTGTATCAGGCTGCTTTGGATAAACAAGTAAGCGGAAGGAAAAAGACCCCTTGAAAAATATCCGTGTCTTCTAAAAATTGTGCTTTTTATTGTTTTGCAAAATTATTGAAAAATGGCTTAGGCAATTATGATATTTGGCTGACAACATGTCCCAAGAAAAGACACAATGTTATAAAAATAAAGTTGTCATACTATGAGGGGAAAAAAAAACTTGACCTTAGAATGATTAAGTTGTCAATTTCCAAAAAGGAAGCATTATCACAAAATTAATATTTTTTTAGAATATCATGGGAGTTTTCCATCGATAGTCAGTTGTTATCATTTTTTTTATTTTCAATGAATAAATGTGTATTAATATGAATTTTTGGGGTGGTTGTTGTAGAAAAAGGTTCTAACCTTCAAGATGTCATAATTCGAGAAGAATATGGCTGTAATATTACGAGGAAAAAGTAAAAGTATTTTAGGGGGGAAAATGTAATTCTGAGGGGACAAGATAACTTTTAAGAGAAGATTATTACAATAATACCAAAAAGTAACTACCGGTATGTGGTAAGTAACATGACAAATAAAAAAAAGTTCCTATCTTCCAAAATTAAGTTGTAATTGTACGAAACTGAACTTGCAATAATCACACACTGGAATAAATTATCTAAAAGCAAATGCATGTGAAAATCATTTTAAGAAAAAAACAATTACGAGGAGAAAGTAATAAATTTACAAAAAAATATTTTCCAAAACATAGTTATTTTCCAAGGAGGAAATCATAATTTTACAAGAGTTAAGTAAATTTGGCAAAATGTTTATCTGAATAGAGTAGTCACAGTTCTGGGGAAATCAATTGCAGCGTACAGCATGTGAAATGTTAAACTTAAAATGGAAAAATGCATACGAACAAACTCGTCGACTGGCTTCACGCAATCATATTTTGCCGTGCTAAAGTGAACAAAATGCAAATGTGTGCATGAGAAGCGTGACGGTCAACTGGCACACTGCAAACTTCCCCAATGTTTCCAACAAGGCTAGTGCGCAGGGCTGCGTGCGAATTCTCGCGATCATGCAAGTAGTGTCGATTTATCTGATCTTCTTCCATCTGTCACCCAAAATGGATTCTAATCACCAAGTGGATATTGCAGCAAGCAAAACTGAACTGTGATAACTGGGAGATTTACTGGAAACACTGCAGCGGCCAGATAACTCAAAAGCTCATTTCTGCAACGGCTCAAGTGGGTCATAAATACAAGTTTCTCCCGGTCTGCATTACACTTCGTGCAAAACTGTGCATTTTCAGACGAACCAATGAAAGTCTACAAATTCAAACCTCGGCTTTGAACACACAAAAAGCCGTCAAGAGCCGTCCAATGATTTCTTTCGGACATCCAATCCGCACTGAAATCCAAGCCCGTTTTATGAGCGGACCGCTTCCTCTCGTCCGCTAGCTGCAATTGAATTACGCTGCATCCAGAGGCCGCTCATTCAATTATGTGTAAACATATAGTGTACATAATCAAAGGAGGATGCTAACTGCCATTCTTGTTGATTTGCCAGTCAACAGCATTAGTGTTATGTAACCTGTGCGTTCAGTCTGACAGTAAATTGCCTCGTTGAATAATCGGAATAATCACACCGTCTTCATCTTCTAAGATGTCCTGTCTGTGACAGTACATCAAAACATCATCATCTGTCTTTTGGGGCAGCTGTTGATTCATGTGTCATGCACATTACTGCCCCCTACAGAACTGCAGTGGACCGACTCAATTGGAGATCAGCGAGGGCTTCTCAAAGGTATCGATATCCTGCATGCTGGAAACGGGAAATACATTCTTCCTTTATGAGGGAGCTGCCTCGGGCCCTGACAACAAACGTCTCTGAGTCTCGGAAAGGGAAGAAAAAGGTGGGAGGAGTGCAATAAAAGATGGGAGGAAAAAAAAGAAACCCAAGCCTCCTATGACATGTCAGGAAGTTGCTCTTTGCGCTTGATCCGCTCCAGGCGGCTACCCTGTGATGCTGGACCAGATGGTAGTTGATTCTCGTCTCCGGGGAAAGAGGAGGATGGACGGAATTATGTACAACTCTGGGCAGGAAGTGATGGAAAGGGAGTGAGAGAAAAGATTTCCAAAGTAGAAAAGCAGGGTCATAGATGTCATCCTTCGATTGTTTGTTGCTATTCTATATGTAGCGCAGTCAGCAAGTTTATCAAAAGACAATGCTGAAAAATGAACCACTTGCTTTTGCAACATCTAGGCGGGATTATTGCAGCTCTCTCTTCGCAGGCTGACTCTGCAAGTGATCCGGTAATTTAAAATCCCTTCCTCGCCTATTAAAAATTTAAAAATAAAATTAATAAATAATTACTTTCAGTATCCTCCAGTTGTGTGACTGCACCGCACATTTCAGACTATGTTTATTGGATAGATATTGTGTGCCTATAATAGGTTTAGACTGGGTGCCACTTGCTTTTGTTCACCTTCACATGGAGGCTGTGTCAAATGGATAAGAGAAGGTGCTCCTCTGAAGGTTGGGGGGAAAAAAAAGTTTAAACATCGTTAGTCAATATGGTGATCGGTGGTTGTGTGTGAAATGCGATCTTGGTTGACAGCTCAACAGCTGTACACAAGTCAATACACTCACCGGGTACTTTCAAATTCCTGGCTCGCCATTATTCAAGCCTGCTCATTTTATGCTAGGTTGCTGTTGGAAGCTGGCTGTGTCATTTAGCTCTCGGTCGCACACACCGCAATGATATTGTTCCACATTTTACCATTTGAAAGGCGCGACCAGAAATGCTCAGCATCAGGCCAGTAGAACTACATTTTCCATTATTCTTAGACATGGAAGCAGGAAGTAGTTCTAGGTCCAGTACAAGGAAAACATTTACACCAGCGGGCGTTTCGATGCGTGAAAGTACACAGGAAGGAATCTGAATAAAAGACTACGAATGAAAAAGCGACATCCATTCACAAGGCCGGGCATTCCAGACCTTTATTGAGCCAAGGCACATATTTTAAGTCCACAAAATCTCATGGCACACCACCAAATAAAAGTGGCACAAAAAGTGGAGACAGATGTCAGTTATATACTTTCTGCCATCGAAGAGAAAGATCATTTATTTGTTATGTCTGTCACTAGAAGTTGCTGTCATAGATCGGTGAATAAATATACACTATTTGTTATCAATAAATAATTTTCTCAACAATTAAGTGAAATGTAATAATTTCCCACGGCACACCTTCGCCGCTGTCACGGGACAATAAAGTGCCCTGGCACACTCTTTGTGAATCACTGCACAAGGCGCACCAGATTACAAGGCGCTCCATTGATTTTTGAGAAAATTAATTTTAAGATGGTTTGAAAAATATTAAGCTGTCACACAAATGATAGTGAATCTGTTACTGAATGCTGAGAAGCTACCATAACTCTCTCTTAGCAGGCCGCTCAAGCAACTCGCTGAAGAAGACTCTCCATCTGGTCCAACATGCTGCTACCTGACAAATTTAGAAATAATTACAAATTTGCTTTTTTTTTCTCATTGGACCTTTGTTCTGCACAATAACTATGAAGCTGGGGTATATTCCTCTCGTGGGATGGAATGAGGGAGGGAGGGGGGGGGGTCGGTCATGGTTCAGCTGCAAGTGGGCTGAAGCTGTTGGTTGTGAAGTCAAACTTTAATTCTTTGGAATCGTTAGCTTTGGACAAAGGGTAACCTATGAACATGTCAGGGTGTTTCCCGTGAAGACTAACCATGGGTCATAAACAAGCCCATTGAAGGCGTCTGTGAAGAACAGTCTGAGAAAAAAGCTCAAGGAGACCAAACAAGGATGATGCGTTTCAAAGTGTATGAGCCACTGCAGATGCTCTTGGCTGAGCAGATTTAATGTTTGGGGCTTTAACTCAGCTTGAGGAAGCTGGATTTCAAAGGCAACGCACAAGCATGGACCCATGTCAAGAATGACTTGTAAAATATGCACATTAATCCCTCACCAGAACAAAGTTCATCTTTCACGGCTTCGCTGTTTCACTGATTTTTTTCGTGCATTTTTTTTTTTTGCAGTGCATTGTGTTCTGCATCCTGACTGGCTAAGGAACTGGAGACTAATGTCAACAATCTCCGCGCCTCATCGCTGTAGTTGCCAAATTTCCTCCATGACAAAACCCACAAATATCGACCAAACATTCTGTACAGTATTTCTAAAACCTGTCAGTTGTTTGGAAGAAAATGATTATATTTTTGTTTTTCTTAAATCCTTGGCCAGAGTAAAGGAGGTTTAATCTTTACTGTGTGTGTATGTGTGTGTGTATATATATATAGATAGATAGATAGATAGATAGATAGATAGATAGATAGATATATAGAGAGAGAGAGAAAGAAATAAACTGTAAAAAATAGAGATGACTTCTTGACGGATTTCACTCATCACAGGTTCTTTGTAGAACGTCACTGCGGCAATAAATGAGGGATTACTGCAACACGTAATACATAATACCCAAATCCTGCCTTCTCCAATTTCTAGCGTCAATGGCTGGCTTTTCGGAATCTGTCGGTTTGGTGATGTTGTTCAGCATTTGTGGAGTTCCACAGCCTTTAGATACAGTTTGTATTGGATTTACAAATAGCAGATATTTTTTTTCATTTAAACTACAGGATTAATTTTCTCATCTATGACATGAATTATGCTAAATGCCATCAAGTTGAATTGGGGCCCCTCACTCTGGAGAACCTTTCCCTTCATTATTCAATGCATCAACAAAAACAAAACTGTAAAACCAAGCCGACTGTGACAGCAAAGACGCCAAAATATTGACTGGAAGAGCAGTTAGCAGCTGAAGAGCCAGATATGTCCTACAGGAGTTCTCGCAACCACTCAATGTTCCGAAAAACAAGGCAAGTGAGCGAGGCAGAAATGTTTCGTTTTCAATGATTAATTCCACAGTTATTGACTCACTGGATGCTCTTTTGTTGGTTATCATTTGAGCTGCTGGGGTGAATTATCAACACACAATGTGTAACCAGGGATTCTCTGCTTCAATGACAGCGGGGGACAAATCCACCTTATTGTGAGTGTGCTCGGCCCCCAAGTTCATTTACTTATATGATGTATACACAGCTGGGCCCAACTCCTCAGTGTAGTATGTCATCAGTCAGATAAATCTCCCCAAAGTCCATTAGCCCCACAAACAATCTCACTCCTTTGCTATTCAAAACTCACACAATGCCCCCCCGCCCCAATTTAAAATTCCAATAATGCACCCAGCATTCTCTTTTGAAAACAGCCCGCTTCCTTCCCAACATCCAGCACACATTCTCCCGGCCAAGAACCCCCCCACCCCCACCCCATCCACCTTTCCCTGTTAAAGCCATACGCCATACTCCTCTTCGTTCCCACAGGAAGCAAGAGAGGAAGGCCGGCACAGGGAGTGGGCGGCCAGCACGCTCCTGCTAACTCACTCCTCGACCCTCCCGCCTCCTCCCTAAAAAAAAAAAAAAAACTCCCTCAAACTGTCACAGAGGCATGAGCAGGGGAGGAAAAACAACTACCACGGGCAAAAGTGGGACGCGTATGTTTCACACACGCGATTTCGCCAGCTGTGATTTGGGAATCCCCTGTTGGTTTGCTTTAAGCATTCCTGGTCTGAGGCCCAGGTTGGAGCGCATCAACACAACAGGAGCGACAGATAACTCCTCAACTCCAGCTAACCAAAAAGCGATAATCAGCCTTTTCCACTTGAAGAGCTTTCTTATTTTTAGAAGCGAGCGCTGACAGGCTCATTTGTGCCGACAGCTCAGCCGGTGCTTCGGCGACTCATCCTCGTCACAAGAGGCCCCATAAAAGGAATATTCCGCAAAAAGCCCCCGGGAAGGTTGGAGAGAGCGAGCTTTACTCAGCCCTTACTCACCATCTCGACCTCTACTTTACACAGCAGTGGCCCATTAAATTGAGTCGATGCTTCTGCGAGAATTGCTCACAACACCCGAGGAACGACTATCTTTTCTTTCCTGTTCAAGACAGCTTTTGTTCTCACCAAAACTGTGACCAATTTCATTTGCGCAAGCAAGCAAAGAAGAGAGTTTGGAGCAAGCGGCCTCCTCATGACACATCAAGCTGATATGTTTGTCATGCAGTGGCATGCCCCTGCCAAGACTTGGGGGCTGGGGGGGGCGGGGGTGCTCTCTGTTAAAATCAACTGTCTTACACCAGAGCCGTGTGAAGAAGAGCAACAGAGGATTGGCAATCAGTGCTGCGTGTTGGAAAAGTAAAGCATTTATAGTCATCGCTGCTTCGTGTGGTGACAAGACATCTGACCTCTTCCGCGATTTGTAGTCGGGACTCTGGCAGCAACATGTTCGAACGTCTGGCGATGTAGAAAAGCAACGCAAAGAGTTATTATGGAAGAGGAAATGAGCTCTTGCAATAGTTCTGGTTAAACTCTGGTTAACCAATCAATGGCTATTTTGATCATCAGAGAAACTTTATTTCAAGTTTCTTTAGAGGGAGGACGATAATTTCCACAAATAAAAACAGAGTTGGACTGGGTTGAGTCAATAAAAATATTTTGTGAGTACACGCCAAAGAAAAACTGCCTTGTGGAAAAAGAAAGCGCTTGTTGGTGACAGTGTGAGCAAGGCGATCAAAAAGTTGCAAAAATGACCAAAAGCAATTCATCTTTTAAATGACAATGTGCCGTTCCACTTTATGAATGTTTTTGGACAGAAAGGGACAAATTTCCCTGGATTAGTATGCCAAAATCAACCAATGAATTAGAAAGGGGGAAAAAAAAAAAAAGAGAGAACAAGAATTTTCCCATGTTATCATGGAAGAAGAGCTGTAGTTCCCCTCCTTAGTTAAAGTTAATGAGCAATAAATAGCTCTAGAGTTGTAATAGCTTCTAATATTATCCTTTCACTTAATTTCTGCATTCAATTACGTTGATTCTTAACCACACACTGGTTAAAAAGAAAAAAAGTAGGTATACCAGATTAAGAATGGATTAATTTCAATGGGAAACATTACCTGGATTTATGAATTTTTCAGGTTAAAAACAGAATCACTGAACTAATTTAACTGGTAACTCGAAGTTCCACAGTACTACTAATAATAAAAATAATAATATCGGCCATAGTAAGGCAAAGTCCCGCCTTCCTGCCATCATTACTGTAGTGTCAGTCATCATTTAGTTTGCTAAAAAGTCTATGTTGGGAGTGCAGAAGTGGAGAATTTAACACAATTTAGACCATAATTTTACATCAACAATTCAACTATCATACAGGATATTATGCTCTGGTAACAACTTGCCCAACACACTGCAGGCAATGCATGCCTCAGCTTCTTTCATCCATTGTTATGAGAGGTGGGGTGTTAGCCTCGCCCCACGCCTCAAAACAATCACGGTTGACAAAGCCCCCCCAAAACAAAACGGGATGACTGATGATGGCTGTTGTTTCAGGCAGGAACACACTGAGGGGCTTTTGCTCCACTGCTTCACATCAGTCATCACACGTAGCAGACAAGTTTCAACCTACGTCATGTTATAGTCACTGTCTTTTCCTATGGTCGGCACTCGGCCAATAAATTCTATCACCATATTGTCGCTGCTGCAATTCTCAGCAGAGATTTAAAACCCTTTTTGAAACTTTACTAGATACTACACGGTATTTTTTCAAGTACCTCGTGAGCTGGAGTTCGAAGCGGGCAGAAACTAAAACGCCCGCTAGCCAAACATGCTGGCATTAGCATACCCTGCTGCTGTAAATTGCCTTAGCCCATCTTATTATATGAAATGGTCTTTATTTTGCTTTTTTGCAGTAGTCTTCTCTCACATAAAATTTGGCTTCCACAGCCACCTCGAGTAACTACGTACAAGGTAAAATAACAATGTACTTGTGGAATAATGAGCCTTGAACACAAATGCACCTGACGCAAAAACCACCAAATCAGCCATTGCTTTACCATTCAATATCCACAATAGTACTGTTTCTCTTCAAAGGTATTTTGAAGATTCTTCTGTGGTCGACATCTCGCTCATGGTTACGTGGGCGCCTCCCAGTTTGCTCCCAGTGGTCATCCGGCGACTACCTAAGCCTTATATAAATTGCAAATAAACATAGATGACTTTTTTACTGTGTCGAACACGGGCAAAAAAAGAATTTATTCTGACTTCTTTTCAATAAAACTTAGCAGAGGGTTGGTACTTGGGCCAAGCAAGAACCTATGAGATTTCAGTGCCGATCAAGGCGTCTATTTGATTGTTTCGATGCTGCAGGCCACTTGCATTGGGGCTCAGTGGTGCAGTGACCAACCAGGTAGTTTGGTCAAATAGAAAGCATGCTACGTGTGGCATTGTGTTTCAGTTAACGCACCGACATTCCCAACGGCAACAGTTTCGGCCAGGAATGTTTTGACTTGGCACAGGTCTGTACTCAACTGAGTGCAATTCTAGTTGCCGTCATCTGCTGATAAAAACACCCACGCAGTTCTAACAAATCATGCAGAAATCGGATCAAAGAATAAATTAACTCTAGTTTAGTGGGTTGTTTGCAGGTCTATTGACCCAATAACCCAATTTTTTATTTTTATTTATTTATTTTTTTTAATCTTGTGAAAATTGCCTGGCCACCCGATTACTGAGATTTAGCTGGACACCTCACAAGGAGAATTTTTTTTTTTTTTCAACCAGCCAATCAACTCAGTTGGGGATTGTTGATGGAGTGGAAACACTCCGGGTCAAGAGGACTAATCCCTCCCGCCTGGCACCGCTCCAGCTATGCACTCGAGGGTATTTGCACCACGGGGAACAGTCTTTCCCTTACCACAAAGCGTTCAGCATAAAGTGGTTTATTGTGGACATTAAAGGCAGAGTAGCAACATTGCTCATTCTCCGGAGTGTTTTTTTTTTTTTTTTGTCCTTTAAGTGTCAAGCAGTCGTAAGACAAAGGCAGACCATGTGCATATTATGTCATGCGAGAGTTAGCGTAACCTATTTTTATGGAACGTAACACCGCAAGGACTTTTTTCCTCCCCCCCCCATGCAGGCCTTCGGATTTAATCATGAAATCTTCTGGTAATGGAGAGGTTGCACCACAAGGAAATTAACTGAGTGCAATGAAGCATTGGTGTTTAAGCCTACAAGACAAATAGGAAAGCTACAACTTCGAGACATTGCAGCACAATACGTTTTAGCACTGTGGGAGTTGATGGATCTCTCCAAATATGAAGTGACATTTTCCATCAGCCCATCTTTAAATAGCAGGATTAAAAAAAAAAAAAAAACAGCAAAAAAAGACATGTTACACTGATGATGAAACACCGAGCTCATAATGTGCCGGAACCACTGCGAGAGACGGGATGACATCTTGTTTTCTTCCCCCGCAACACCCAGTCAAATTATACTGCCGGCAGCCCCTATCATTGCAATTCACAGCTCAAGAAATTACACTTTACAAGTGCATGACAAGATAATTTGCTGGTGTATTTTTGTATCATGTCGGAAACAAAGCTTTAGGCGTGAGCCAAACTATCTAATGAAGTATTTTCCAAAGCCCTTCCAAGAACACAGGGGGCTATTGTCTTGCTGTGGTGGGGAACTTTCTTTTTAGTATCAACTAACCACCACTGATAAGCTGATTTTTATTGCTGACCACATGCCAGATTTCATCATAAACTTTATGCCCCCTGCCCCCCTTTACCACCAGCTTATCAAAGTGACAATGAGCTCAGTACCTTCGGGTCTCCTACACAACCTGCTGCAAGGATTATACGGCTGCTTATTGCCTCAGCTAGAAAGGGAGAGATGGCATTCACAGACATCAAACCTCAACTCCAAGGACCACATTTTGGGATGTGCTTCAACAAAAACCCTGACGTCACTCGCCACTACAACAAAGAGTATGATGTGATCATGTGAACAAATCTTTCAGCACCTGGTTACATCGTTCCGTACACAAGAACTGGATTCATGCGACGGGCCAGAGTGATCGCATTCCCATCTACAGCACCTGCTCACGCATGCTAACACGACAAAGTACGGTGAAGCCGGGATGCTGGTCAACCGAGCTGTTTGTTTTCCTGTTGGAATGAATGGAAAGAATCTCTTCTAAGACCAAGCCTTTGTAACAGGACAAGAGAAAAGGGATTAAAGTCTTTACTGCCATTCAAGCGTCAAGAAGCAAGTTTACCGCTGTTGAGAGTAAGACGTTGAAACTAGAAAACACATGATTTAACATTGTTCAAGGTCATGTCAACTGAACCAGTGTTAAACATCTCAACTCTTATCAAATGTGTACCGTGATGCTCAAATGTATCGAAACCTTTTGGGGCTTTGGAGTTAAGTGTCAGCAAAAAAGCCAAAGAAAAAACAAAACGCATGTGCAGAGCCAATCATTTCTCGCTGAATCGGCATCTGATAAGGTACGCTTCAGAGGATCCACGGCGTATAATACTATCGTCGTCGTTTAAAATGACCCTAGTGACCATTCGCAGCATTCATGTGCGACCGTTGGAAGAAGCACTAAAAAAAGCACAAAAAGGCCTTTGACAGCCCTTTGACGGCATGAAAGCCGTCAACTAAACTGGGATGCCTTTCTCCTCTGTATGTATTGACGGCGGGTTGTAAAGTCATGTCTACATGGCAAGTTAAGGTCACGCACAAGACAGATAAGTCTGTGTCAAAAAGGAAACAAAGTCCTGAATAAACCTTTTGTCTCCGTCTCAAGGTGGGGGTTGGGGGGGGATGTCTGCGCTCTGCAGGGACGCCTTTCGGCTGCGCATTGGAGGACATTTTTGCTCATTCTCACAAGTCCAGTTTGGATGCCAAGCCAAACAAGAAAAGTAAGTGTAAGTCGAGAACCAACGCTTTGACTGCATGTTGTCAATGCCAGTCCTTGTCCAAGGAAGCGACAGGAGGTGGAGGCAATGAGAAACAGGAGCACAGTGAATGAATGAATTCTACACGACTGTCAATGTAATTTGCCCAATTGGGAGCTCTATGAATGCACATACCTAAATGAGACATAAGATGCATTTTCCTCACAATTTAAAACATTCCACAGGTCTGTGACATTATTGTAGCAGGCTGTCCACCCCTTCATTCAACCCCCACTTCTGGCGGGGTTATTATGCAAATTTGCCATGCTGTTACCATAAGTAACATCTCTGAAGTGGGCAGATAGGAAAAAGTGTATATGTCTTTTGTGTTCATTTCACCCTTGATGAGTGGGCAGGCACTCCAGAGTCCCATCAAGTTGTATCAAAAACAATTACAAAGTACATTTTCCGTATAAAAAAAAAAAAATCCCTTCTAATAAATCGCACATCAGAAACTATGCAGCCACTTATTCAACAGAAGTGAAAACAAGGAAATCTTGAGTGATATCTCAACACACCCTTGTAATGTACCGTGTAATGCACTAAGAAAACAAGTGGTGGTGGGAATTGGAGGATGGGAGGGGGTTGTTGTCAGGGGGATAGTACAGGTTTTCAAAGGCGGTCTAGCGAATAAACCAAGACAGGTCCGATCAGGCACAGCATCATGAAGGATTTGAAATGGACGGCACTTCGATGTTGACACATCCACCACGGCTGTCGAGTCAAGTCATCCTGAAGCTTACAGGACAGTGTAAAAATGTGACTTCAAGCGAGAGAGTGAAGCCAAGATGGTCGAACCGCCCTGGGGATGAAGAATCAAGACCTACATTTCATCCAACCAAAGAATTCAGAATTCAGGCAGAAACTCACGGCGTGAGTCCGAGCGTTCCGTTTCCAAAAGTGAGGGCCACACAAGAAGAATGGTGGTGTTGCGGAGATCAGGTGCTTGAAAAAGCTGCTGACTTATTTGCTCTGCCATTGTTGTCCTCACCGTGGGAGATCCCTCCCCAGGACCGGCAGTCGTAAAGAGATACGATCGCAGATTGCCCTGACGAGGAAGCAGTCGCCCAAGCAGTGGCGCACACAAATAGCCATGGTGGACTCCAGTTGAACACCTTGAGGCTTCCATTTCTTGAAGCATCGAGGTTACATTTGATATGCAGCGAGGGGTGGGGGGTGGGGGGGCAACCTGGCAAATTGACGTGGCCTGAGTTGGTATCATTTCATAACAGGCAAGATAGAAAAGAAAGAAGTGAATACGTCTCAATTCTAGCCAAGCCTAAAGATGTATTGTGAGAGGGAAACATCAGAGGCCTTATTCTGCTTTCTTTTTCCCCTTCTTTTTTTAGTGCCACGCTACACCTGATGAGATCCAAAGATAACCAGCTTTTTTTTCCCCACTTTGAAACTCTTGCTTTCCACTAGGACCAATGCTGTGAATCATGGAAACGCCATAAAATTAAGCAGGTGGTTTTCTACCTACCCTGTACAAATAAAAGACACCAACCTGTTCAATGAGTAACCACGACTTATTGCATGTATACACCAATTAATGAGTGTCTGTGTTTTTGTGGTGTGTTTGCACCGCGCGGCTCAACTGTAACAGAGCGCAAGTGCTTTATCTATGCAAACAACACATTGCTATCTACAAACTAGATTTCTGTCCCTAAAATAGCCCCAAGTGGCCCAATTGATGAAGCCAAATAAACGCTTTCCGAAAACAGGAGGCTCACTATTGCCATCAGGATAAAAAAATAGAGTGCAGGTGAAAAGTCTACACACCCAAATTGTTCAATCATATCAAGTCAGGAGAAGGGTACAAATAATTTCCAAGGCAATACAATAAATCCATCGTGGAACAGAGTGATGATACTCATCATCAAGTGGTGAAAATATTCCACAAGATTGACATTACCCAGACACGGACACAACAATACTGATGATGGCAGCATGATGCTTTGGGGCTGTTTTTCCTTCAAGTTAAGAAAAAAAAAACAGTCAGCGTCAGCAAAACCGAATCAGGGGAAAACCATCAGAAAAGGCCTACTAGAGCATATGAGCTTAATTTGGGGTTCATCGGAAGCAGTCTAAATGGTGGCAGGTGTGTGCTGAAATGAAATGAGATTAAAAAAAGTAACTGTTTTTCTTTCCTTTCAATGACAACCAGTACATGGCTGCAGTAGACGGGTTTCAGATAGCACCCAGAGCTGCTAAGGACAGAGCTGCTATTGTCCCAGGTTGACACCAGAATCGTTCACCTCAACTAGAGACTCTCTAATGTTTCTAAAGTTGAGAGGGGGTGGCAGTGAAAAATGATCATTCAACTTGCAACTCCCCAAAACGCAAAGGCACATTTTCGACGTCTGCAGCATAACGGGCGTCTGGCAAGTTCATCAGGACAGGCGCCAGCTTCTCCGATGACACGGGATCACTTTTAGTTCACTGCGCGCATCCATCTTTTCCCGCAGAGATTGCTTTAATGATCAGCAAAGGCCCGGTTTTTCATCCTGGAGAGATTTGTGAGTGACGAGGAATAGCTATTGGGGGGCGTCTCCCAAGTGTGCTGGCTGCAGGTTGAACTTTTGTCATGAAAAACGTCTGCTCAATTTCCAGAGGGACGATGCCGAACCTGCCCTTTTCATCTTCTATCTTCAAATGATCAACGAGCTTCGCCGCAATGTTGCGCGCAGGCGCGAAGATTGAAACAAAAATTTTATACAGCCCGTCGAGTCTAGTCTATCGTAGCTGCCCTGTGAAAAACACATACAGGTATGTCCATTTTTGTTCTTTTTAAAACGTTTACATTCATGGGGTGTCTGCGTTTTGGACGTCCAATGAATGAATGTGAAAAAGCAAACAAAAACAAAACAAAAAAAAAAGGGACAACAACAGACATTTGTGTTTCTCACAGGGCAGCGATGATATGGACTTTGGGAGCAATTGGACAAAATCTGTCCGTGGTTCCTGGAACAACGCAAAATGACCCAAAAAAGTTCGCCCCCAACTAAAACGACCGACTTCCTGGAGAACGTGAACGCTACTGCCCAACTTTGGAAACAAAGAGCATGAAACAGTGGCAGCTCATCCAGAACGCTGCTGCTCGCGTCTTAAACAGGACTACGAGATCTGAGCACATCACAGCAGTTTTATGGTCTCCATATTGGTTTTCAGTCAGTCACAGAATATATTTTCAAAACCGACAGATCGTTCACAAAAATGGGTTGAGCACAGAACACATCTCGGAGAATACAACCCTAGAAGAACTCTCAGATCCAACAACTCAGGGTCCAGACTAAATGTGTTGAGGCAGCATTTAGCTGTTATTCTGCAAAAAAAAAAAAATTATAAAGAAAAAAAAAAAAGGAAATAAACTGCCAGTGGAGATTAAATTTTAACCACACGCAGACACTTTCAAATCGAGATTTAGTTCCCCATGCCCCTATGCATGAAATCTGCACGGTACCTTTTAACTCATCTAAACTCTTGCTTGCTTTTTTAAATCAATTTCTTAATAATGTTTTATTTGTCTTTCTGTCATGCTCTTGTTTTCTGGAAAGCACTTTGAGTTGTCTTGTGCCGGAGGTGTGCTATAAATATTAACTTGCCTTGCCTTCTGTTTTCCCGTCAGGAAAAAAAAAAAGGTGGGAACTGTAACTATCTTGGTTCAGTAGATGCTATTGCTTAAGATATGAACTGCTGAATCCATTTAAACTCTGTCGCTAAACAAAATAGCAGTACCGCCTGAAACACAAAACAGTCTGAGCGAAAAGATTGTTAAGTTATTCGGCAAGGGAGTTGCCTGCTCGGCGTTTGACACGAGATCCTTGTCCAGTATTCAAGATGATTCGTACATTGCGCATAGACGACGATTAGCATTTTCATAGATTGTCACACATCAGCGAACGGAGTTAACAGATTTGTTTTTACGCAATCTCTAATTTCTTGCCTTTTTTGTTTTGAATGCAAGCTTTACTTGACGCAAATTGTAATTGACTGATACACGTATTCCAAACTGTCTCAAAATCAAGGTCCCCCCCGCCGATGAGACATCTCCTTCCATCTGCAACTGAGGAAAGAAATACCGCACCAGCATTTGTATTTGCAAAAACAGGAGAATGCCCAAAAACAATGAAAAACAGTTCAATGAAATGAGTTTGTTACCATGTGCTAAAGATGACCTGGGAATCGCGCCTTTTGGGATTAAGGATTTTGCCACTAACACGCAGTCAGATTAGATTCATTTTTGACAGATTATCCCGCATACCGCTCAGTCAAACTCTGGGCACTTCGGAGAGACCATAAAAAAAAAAGTTTTTTTTTATCACGGTGACCGCCTAGCCTGGCCCATCATTTGGGGAAATGACCGCCGCAGTTACCACCCGCGGTGGGGTTGCGGGTCGCCAACAGTCTTAGCACAAATGATGGCGGTCCATATAAATTCATTCATGAGGAGAGACTGATGGGCTTCAAAAGCACGGCTCTCCAGTTCGATCACACCAAAGTCAAGCATGATTTTGTGCAGCATGCTGTGGGGAGAGAAAAAAAGTCTTTTTTCCAAACTGTTTCCACAAAGTCTTGATTCCATTCCAGCAAGTGCGACTACGGCTCACACGGAGACATGAAACAGTTAATGGCCGCTTTGACTCGGGCTGAGAGCAAAAGAAGAGTTTTTGCACTCCAAACTCATGCAAGCGAGCCTTTCCTGACCATGCTTGGGAAGAAGAAAAAGGCCTTTCCCCAAACGGTCCCCACAAAGTCTTGCTTCTAGTTCAGCAGGAGGCGCAATTGAGATGCCCAAAACGTTTGAGTCTGACATTTGACGTCTTTGGGGGAAACCTTGACAAAGCACATTAACACATGCGCTCGGCGTTAGCAGGAACTGGCATCTCTTGACAAATGGAAATTAGGCTCGATTGTGCTTCTCTGTTCTCAAACAGTGCTGCCCAGTTTTTTTTGTTTCGAAGTGCGGCTATATTTAGGAGCGCTGTCCTTGTTGGCTACCGAGCATGTTGTATTTGTGCAGCACGCTGTGCACATAGGAGGACAGAACAAGCACTGGATGATTCATACTAATAGGAAGTACGGGAACACTCCTGGTCACTTTCTCAACTGACATCTGGCCTTTCCAAGCCTCTGAGTCACCCAATGAAGATAAATCTCTCCTTGGAAAAAAAAAAGACCTGATATTATTCCAACTAGTGACTGTCATGATTCTCAGAAATTGATTTTTTTTTTGGTTCACACTCATTAAAGTTTTTTTCTATAGTCACAGGACAACACAAGGAACATCGGGAATCACAGTGCTGATCAAAAATCTACATTGTAATTTTCAAAATATTTCCACCGCATTTAATGTTTTTTGTTGCTGTGTTTTGTTTTTGTAGAATATTTCCTACTGGTTGAGAGAGGAATCACTGCAGTAGACCAACTTGGAGTGGCGTGTTTTACAATCGCGAGGAGTGGAACTTGTGCGTAGTGAAGAGACAATTTGCATTATTATGGGCTTGGATGGTAAATTCACAAGTGAAGAGCAAACAAAGGCAACTTCCATATCATATAAAAAGCTGTACACGTATATCCTGTCAATTGCATTCGTGAAAGCCGTGGTCCATGACACATGTATTCAAGTCAATGTAAAATGACAATTTACATAGCTTTCAGGTCTATATACACATGCAAACAAATAAAATGAGGTAACGTGCAATACTTGGTACTTTCTTCAAAGGTATAGCACTGAAAGAAGCCACCCAAGCTGGTAAAAGCACATTCTGCTTGGCTATGTCATACCTGCAATCCACCGTCTTGATCAACTACTTTTTTTTCTTTTCCTTAAGCAGAACCATGTCTTCTGCCAGGTGGGTCGGGAAAGCATTTGCAGTCTTGATACAACGTTGGCCTTTTCTGTTGTAGGAAGTCCTTCTAGCAAACACTTCCTGAAGTGATAGTTGGCTCTAATTTTATTTTGCTTTCCCGATGTAAGGCCAACATGCTGAGCTCAGCTTCATATGTTTATGATATTCTATACTTGCTGCTAAGGATGTGGTGCAAACAGCTTGTGTTGCTGCCTCAGGCGACAAGTTAAGTCCGGCAACACTTGTGTAAAATGATAATTTGATTGGCTGAGGTTTTTTAAAAACCCAAACAATCCTCCAAACAACAGTCACCGCTCTTCTTCTTGGCACAAGTTCTTCTGTGTCATCATGTTCTATTCATTCTGCAGTTTTCAATCATTTTGAATCTTTCCGCGTCTTTTCTATCCATCTTCACCAACACGTGCTAAAAACAGAGCGCCACTGGGACATCATCATTGCGATAGGGGCCCGTGCAATATGCATATCGCAAAGGCGGGAAATGAGTTTCATAAGGAAAAGTAGGTTTTTAATCTAGTCAGATGCAAACTTTTAAATGGAGATTGCCAAACATTCGGTGAACAGTATCTATAGGCATTACAATTATTTAGCTAAGAATACACTGAGCTTGCTTATTTTGCAGAAAGGAAAACTGTATTTCTTGATATAGGAAAAATATTGTTTCTTTCGGTACGCACTAAATATTGCAATAATATTGCTATAATAATTTTCAAAACCCATATCATGTGTTTTTCCAACATCATGCAGCCTGATGTGTAGCACAATCAACAACATCAGGTGTATTACACAAAAATGTTTTTGTCTTGTAGGTTAGGCTTACACTAAAATCACGGCAAATGCACCTTGAATACATATGAGAGAGATCTGAACTTGATCCTTTGACTTTTAAGCATTCAATACAAAAAATGTACAAAATTCTACCAAACAAGTGTGACGTCAAGATAAATCAGACTACAGCAATAATGCACACAGGTCTGTGGATTTATCACTTCAATGTTTTCATGTTTTGTAAAATAATCGTGGAAACATTTGTTCTAAAGGCCTGAACGAATCGAGTCACTATATAAATAAATGGCTACAATGTACTGTACATACATAAAATAATAAAGCCTACCAATAAACTGAAATGAAGCCGGGGCTTTTTTTCCAAATTGGAGCCTTTGCAGCATGAAAATGACATTTGACTACATTGTGATGTCGATTGGAATTGGATTAATTGTTCAGCCCCACTGCAAATGGAGACTTTGTTCTTTTTTTTACATCTACTGCATTGAACCTTATCATATTGCATCGGTAAGAGCATAAGTGAAAAATGAAATACTGGATTCTCATGTGTCAAAAGGTGCACTGATTGTACGCGGCAGAACAGATTCCGAAGATACCCAAATTAAAACAAGACACAATTGCACAATGCTCCCTTGCCGTTAGAATGTGACAAAAAAATGCATTTGGTCCAAATCGGGCCAGATGTTTAACCGACGTCGGCCGCCAGGAGGGACGCTCATTCAAGCTTTACCGGAACCGAGCCTCAACCTCAGCTGCGAGGCTGAGCGGTGAGAAACTTTTCCCCACCGCCACGAACGTGGACTTTCTCAGGCTGCAGTTTCCCAGCAAACCAGCCAGCCAGCCAGCCCCCTCCCCCTTCGTTCCCCGCAGACATACCTTTCTTTTCGGCCACAAGAGAGGAGGAGCACAGCAGCGAGGTGACGGTGAGCCACTCCAGAAGGCGGCGAGTCATCTTCCTTTCGACGCTGCGACCTCGAAGGTGCCAAGCCATGTTCCGAACACAATCAATGCTCGAAGTAGGTCCACCGTACCCCACGTCCAATGCAGACGTGCTGCTTGCTTTTCTTTCTCCTTGTTTCCTTTTTTCCGCGGCAGGAGACTGTCCGACAACTTTGACAGCTCCTCCTTCTGAAACACCCTCCAAGTACTTCGGCCGCCAGAGGAGGACGATTCGCGATGACGTCACAAGAGGCAGGGTCAAGCGAGCCGCAGGTACGCGCGCGCACACGCGCTGCGTCTCTCCCGCCTCTCCGTCCCTCCGCTTCTCGCTGGATTCTTCATTCGGTTCACACACCGGGGATTCTCACTTTCAACGCCTCGGGTATATATCTATGTAATAGTTTGGGATTGTATTCCTTCTAGTCAGGTTTTATTTCGTTTTGACATTTTTTTTAATTCACTGCGTTTTAATGAGTTTTTCGAGCAAGTTTGTTCGTTTTTATTAGTTTCCCTTTTTTCCGACAATGCTTCGTTAAAGTTATAGTTCTTTTATTAAAAATATTTTTTTTCAGCATTTGTTGGGTGAAAGTTAAAGTATATACCATAAATTATTGCGTAATAAACCAAACTACAATTCTCAAACGACTGTTTGGCCTTCCTTCTTCTGTACAGGCATACAGCAATACCGAAATAAATCAATTTAAAATGAATCCCGAAGGCTCATGTAAGACAGTAATTGATAAAGACGAAAAGGAAGGACATTTTCACTATAGTTGTAGTTAGTTTTCGTTACTTTTAGAAATGTAAGCTATAGTTTCAGTTAACTTTCGACATTCGTTTTTGTTTTTTTTCATGAATAAAAATATTTAGCAATTTTAATTGTAGTCACTTTAAATTTCATTCGAATTAGTTAATTATACCCTTGGCTCTTACAGTGGAGATTTTTTTCCCCAATACCTCCTCATTATCCAACACGCAAATTCAACAAAACTGTGTGTCAATGCAGTGTAAAAATGTGTCTCTTAATGACACATACACATTTTGGGGGGAAAAAGGTACAGTATAATATTTACAAGAACAACCATGTCAGGATGAAAAGTCATAATCTTGAGAAAATTAATGTCGTCCAAAATAAAGTCATAATATTATCAGAAGTGGCCTGGATTTGTTTGGAAGAGGAATTTGCCTTTTTTTTGTTCAACAGTGAAACAGCAAAAGAATGGCCGTCCATCCAGCCATCCATTTTCTAAAGCCTTCTTATCCTCACAAGGGCCGCGGGCGTGCTGGAGCGTCTATCCCAGCTGTCTTTGGGCAGAAGGCGGGGTACACCCTGAACTGGTTGCCAGCTATTCGCAGGGCACGTTTAGACAAACAAGCATTCGTGCTCACAATCACATCCAGGGACAATATAGATGCTACCATACATTTTTTGGGAATGTGGGAGGAAACCGGAGTCCCAGGAGAAAACCCACACAGCCACAGGGGAAACATGTAAACTCCACACAGGAAGGCCAGATCTGGAATCGAACCCTACACCTCTGTGTCGGCCACCATGCCGCCTAAGAAGGTCCATACACACACTAAATACTAGGAGTTCAAATACACAATTTACTTCGAGGTGGCCCAATACTTTTATCAATACATTTCAAGTAACATGTCTCTTACAGAATGTTATTGCCTAATTAGGTGAAAAGTTATGTAAGTGTGTGTGTGTGTGTGTGTGTGTGTGTGAGTGCGTGCGTGCGTGCGTGCGGGCGTGCACATCAACAGAAGGTGCTTACACAAGCTCAAGTATACAGTGTGTGTGAGTGCAGGGTGAGTGGCTGTGGGGTGTGGAATCTTTACATGTCTGTTCCGAATGAAAGGGTCCAGATGGGTTTGCAACATCATAAGTACTTATGGAAGTGTTGCATGGAAAAATACGGACACCTACGCTTATTGGGCCCATACAGTGATTTGGGATACATTGGTTATCGAATCACCATGAAAGTTTTAAACTGTGTTTTGTTTGTAACAGTATTTGAAGTGTCAACATTTGCCAAAAATGTTATCTTCTCTAAATACAACAAAGATTTGGGGGGGTTAATGAGGCCCAGTGGTACCCCCCCCCCAAGAGATAAAGTGTTCATGAAACTGTTAATTGACAAATGTTGTCACTCAGTAGAGCAACAACACTCTATTGTACTTGTGCTCTATACACTTAGGTTTATTGCAAATATGGCTTATCTACCATGAAACAATGCCGATATACAGACAGTACTTTATTATTCTTTGGTTTTGTTTAGGCTTTTTATTTTGCATCTTTAAATGTTCATGAATCGTTGCCATAATCGGAGTGTACTACAGTGTATATACAAACAAGCATTCACTCTCATCTGTATGTCTGAACAATCTTCAATGAACCTGTTTTGGGTCATATCGGAAGGAGGAAGCTTGGGTTCGATGGAAGCATTGGGAGATCATTTAAATTCCACACAGCAAGGTGGAGATTCCAATCCAGAGCCTTTGTAGCTGTGAGGCAGACATGCTAACCACGAGCTCACCGTTCTTTCCTTCGCATATTTCTATTTTTTTAGTGCATCATTGTAGTTCTACTGTCCAAATTACATTTTTGGTCTTGGATTGATTAAAAAGCTGTCATTTGTCAAACATGAACTTCTACAACATGAACATTTTATTTTTAGGAAACCTCGAAAGATTTAAGAATGGTTGTTAAATCTGTTTTTCAGGCTTAAAAAGTGCCTGGAGCGCGAGAGAACAAACTGTCAAGTAGCAATTAATTAAGTTGAATTGGAGAAGACCATGTGTATTTCACCATCTGCCTCCCTTAAGGAAATGACTCTCCAGCTACTGCTCTCGGCAAATATTTGAAAAGCAATGATGGGTTTTAATTACGAGTACACACACACACACACACACACACACACACACACACACACACACACTTTGTTGACTTTTAACACCAGGAAAACATGCTCACACCTAAAGCTCAGCCTCGCATTCAAAATCCTCGTTCGCTCTTCATTTACTATTGAAAGCTGCGAGTCCCAAATCAACCCTGATTGGTTACTAATTGCACTTTTGTCTAAAAACACATCATAGTCCAAAAACTGAAAAATCCAATGACCAAGCCTCATTTTCACTTTTTTGAAAACAGCGGAGTGTACACTGACACGCTAACGCAGCCAACGTCAACCTACAGAAAGGTTTCGCTTTTTAGTTGAAAATAATTTACTTGAACCTGAAGAATACCTTCCAGTACACTGGAGTGCAGCACAAGCCATGGTGTTCGTTCGCGATTGGTCAGGTTTTAAATCCATCTGTGTTCTGTCATACCAGCTAGCTCGCTAGCGCTAAACTTACCTGTGAGGGTTCATCTCTCCGGTCCAATGTTTGCAAACTCCCTTCGTGCTAGGATTTCATCAAAATCAGAAGTGAACAGCAAAGTAACGACCAAGGTGTCAATACATTGTCTTGATAGGCTTTACTGACTCATTCCATAATAATTGGTTATGGAATTGGTTATGAGCATTTGGTGCTCATTAGCCAGCTCAACATTCCCATACATAGGTCGGACGCATCCGCATTCAAAAATTCCTGTGACACTCGTCCACGCGACAGTATTCTATGATTCATTTGCACTGGAATACAAAAATTGGTGTTCGTTTTTAACAGCCAGTTCGAATCTCTATTCGAGTCACCACCGATTCGTGCACAGCCATACTCACACCCTGTTTGGGCTCCATTTTTAACCGTTTCCGGCATTGTGCTGTGGACTTGCCAGAGCATGAGATCGTCATGGCGAAACTGTGAGCCACACACAGCAACACCTCTGAGTTTATGAATGAATGAGCCTGCATTGACGTCGACACAATTTCACATTCACCCCCTCAACCTACAACATCCTGTTTCAAAACATGCACCACAACTGTTAAGTAATACAGGTTTCGGCTGTACGTCATGTTGTATCACACACATTTGAGGCAAAAATTCTCCTAAAACTGAGGGTGAAATTGTTTGACTTTTGAGGGGTGAGCTCTGCCCTTTTCTTTGAATTTTTTTTTTTTTTTTTTTTTTAATTTTGCCAACATTTCCAAAAATGTTAATGGAAGTGGTATGACTCTTTCCTGCAAAGATTTCCACCAAAGTTTTGGCTAAAATTGTTTGACCTTGAGGCATGTTCCCCCCCAAAATTACAGTACAGTGTTGAACGACATAGCATGCCGCCTTCTACTGGCTGATTGTCAAATCACACCAAAAAGGAGACATAACTATACAAATTCATAATTGGACTGTTACTTTGCGTGGTGGTGGTGGACCCTAAAAAGCAGGCAAGAGGGAGGAGAAAGGTGTTCTTTAAAGATTGTATTAAAACACAGAGAAAACTAAATCCTAAACAAACAAAGTCCTGAAAAACAAAAAGAATCCAAAGTAGCAAACAAAACCATGACTGAAGCAAAAACTAACCATGACTGAAACATGACTGAGAACAAACATTACAGTAGCAAACAAAACAGCAACAATGACCCGACAATGAGTGGCCGGGCGGGAGTCCTTTTAAAGAGCTAATGACATAACGACCAACAGGTGTGCAGCTGCAGGGAGAGCCCGACAGTGCCACCTGTTGGTCACAAACCGAAACATGACATGGACAAAAGAGAAAAATCTGTTAAATACCAGGATTGTAAACCTGGAAAACACGTTGGAGAGGGGTTTCCTGTTGAAGAAAATAAAAACCAATTAGGTTGAGGAAGGTGGCACGGTTGACGCCTGGTTAGGATGTTCAATTCTGGCCCCAGCCTCCCTGTGTGGAGTTTACATGTTTGCCTGTGTGGTTTTTTTCCGGGTACTCCGGTTTCCTCCCACATTCCAAAAATAGGCATGGTAGGTGAACAGAACACTCTAAATTGCCCCAAGGTGTGATTGCGAGTGTGGATGGTTGTTGTTTGTCTATGTGTGCCCTGGCAACCAGTTCAGGGTGTACCCTGCCTGTTGTTCGAAGACAGCTGGGAGAGGCACCAGCACACCCATGACCCTCGTCAGACAATGGATGGGTGGTTAGGTTGAGGGACTCATTTCAGTCAGCACACTTATATTTTACTGCACGTGATCTGATCCGTAACAACTGACTTGTCAAGGGCATCCATCCATCCATCCATCCATCCATTTTCTGATCCACTTATCCTCACAAAGGTCATGGGGCGTGCTGGGGACAATCTCAGCCATCTTTGGGCAGTAGATGGGGGACAACTGAACCGGTTGCCAGCCAATCGCAGGGCACACATAGATGAACAGCAATCCGCGCTCACACTCACACCTAGGGACAATTTGGAGTGCCCAATCAACCTGCCATGCATGTTTTCGGAATGTGGTTGGAAACCGGAGTACCTGGACATAACCCAAACAGGCACCGGAAGAACATGCAAACTCCACACAGGAAGGCCATAGCCGGAATCGAACCCTGCACCTCTGCACTGCAAGGCCGAGGCGCTAACCAGTTAACCACCGGTCCGCCCTAAAGGGCATCCTCTAAAATTCATTGGATTGAAGACATTCTTTGCCTACCATGTCAGTAGAAGAGAACACTAACATGAACATAGTAAGCTGCCCAAAAGTCAACCACTAACAACCATCAGTCGGGGACTTGAAGCCTATGAGTTCCTAAGACTTGTGCCAGACGCTTCCAGTAAAAGGCTTGTCTTCTCCCTGTCTCAATGTTCAATACCCATATGAAATGACGATCAAACGTTGGACGGTCAAGCAGACCGTGAAAGCATCCCTCCATCCTTCTGGTGTGGAACGACCCAGCTTGCTTTTGCTCTGTTTAAGAACGTTCCGATAAAAATGGGATCAGGTTGCAGTGCGTTCTGGGGCCCTTAAGGGTTCACAGCCAGGTAATGGCTTGCAGGCAGAATGCTCCAGGAAACACCGCCATCGTTTGGCCACTTTGCAAGTTGCAGGCTGTTGTGCTTCCAGATGCACGCCTTAGGCCTAATTTCAAAGTTCATTTCATGGATCCCACAGCTGCAAATACTGGAAACAACAACATATCACAACTACCGTTGAATCCAATGCAAATATGCCTCCAGGTAGCTGTGTGACCAGCGTAGGTGATGGACATGCTGTTCACGACTACTCGTGGAACATTTGCATGACATCGAGAGATTTCTGTGGTATGCTCATATCTATTCAACAGCGTGTTGTTGTTTCCACTCAGTTAATAATTTTAGGATGTCCCGAAATAATAAACCTCCAAATTAATAAATTAATGTTCGATCAAATTGCATCCTAACATGAAAATACAAATTAAACACTCCATTTTGTTCAGTGGAAACCCTTTTCAAGAATCTGACTCAAAATCGAACATAATACATTTTAGTGATATATTTATTGATCCTCAAGAAAATTTTTTATGTGCAATTAATTATTGTTGAAAACAAAGAGGCCTGCAATAGCGTTTGGGGTAAAATAAAACTCTTTTAAATTCTTGTTACTTTACCCATAACACCCCAGGTAGAGCGAGCTTCAATACCAGCTGGGCGTCCGTACGCAACCCTTAGCAGACTCTGGACTCTGCGAACTCCGGACCCTAGACTCTACTGACTCTCCTAATTCTCGGCTCTACTAAGAGTATCCGAAGTTCTCCTTTTATAGTCTAAGCGTGCCTGACGTCACGCTATCTTTGTTCTTAACAAATGACATTGCTCATCATCATAAACATCCTATGACATTGCTGTTTATACAAAGACTACAAAGCTATTGCGAGCCATTGCGGCACAAAGCTATTGCGAGCTATTGCGAAACATCTTTAAACATGGAAAAACAACACAATATAATTATTCTTACTTCACCCATAGACATGATTAAGGCTTTTAAAATTCAATTTTCCAAAGACTTGTTTAGCTCTGTACAATTTTAAAGTAATTTTTGTAAGGAACGGTATTTTTTATTTCTTTACTATACAGTATTTTGAAATGTCTTTAATTCCTATTGTGTAAATGCTTTTAGAATCCATCCATCCATTTTCCGAACCGCTCAATCCTCACGAGGGTCGCGGGGTGCTGGAGCCTATCCCAGCCGTCTTCGGGCAGTAGGCGGGGTACAACCCTGAACCGGTTGCCAGCCAATCGCAGGGCACACAGAGACGAACAACCATGCGCACTCACACTCACACCTAGGGACAATTTAGTGTGTTCAATCAGCCTGCCATGCATGTTTTTGGAACGTGGGAGGAAACCGGAGTACCCGGAGAAAACCCACGCAGGCCCGGGGACAAAATGCAAACTCCACACAGGGAGGCCGGAGCTGGAATTGAACGCGGTACCTCTGCACTGTGAAGTCGACGTGCTAACCACTGGACTACCGGGCCGCCCTGCTTTTAGAATCAATATTTTTAATTGTGTTTGGCACATCGAATTATCTTGTGTATTTAATGCACCCTGCCTTGCCTTGCTTTTGCCACATTTGCCCCCAAATTCTAGATTTAATTGCTGGGGCTTTTGAGGCACATTTTACAAATTTTTTTTTTAGACTGAACAGTTTGAATCTGAGGTACATTCATCCTTAACATCATGGTTGAAATAATTTGATGATTGCAATCATAATGTGTGTGTGTGTGTGTGTGTGTGTGTGTGTGTGTGTGTGTGTGTAAATGAATGTATCCATTCGTCCATCCATTTTCCGATCCGCTTTATCCTTACAAGAGTTGCGGGGTGCTGGAGCCTATCCCAGCCGTCTTCAGGCAGTAGGCAGGGGACACCCTGAACGGGTTGCCAGCCAATCGAAGGGCACCCAGAGACGAACAACCATCCATGCTCACACTCCAGTGATGTGTTCCTCGAGCCGGTCCTTGGCCTCGAGGCCGGCTCGAGGACCGAAGGTCGGTCCTTGGTCCTTGGCCTCGGGTTGTCAGTCTTTGGACACAATGAGGGATTAGAGCCTTAAATCCCTGGTCCACAGGTATCAAGTGGATCCGAGGACCGCAAAAATCGCGACGGATTCAAATAAATTCCATCCAGGGAAACTCATATTGATGGGTTAAGCTGGCGCTTTAAAAGGGGCAGGTCTACCACTGACAGGTAATGATTAGCGCAACGTATAAAGAGCGGCATCACAGTTAGTTTCAATCACGGTTTGTTCCGTTCGCGATCGGCAGTTTAAATAGCGTGTAAAGTCTTTCTGTAACAGTGGTGTCTTTTATGTAGTTATTTTTGCACAGTCGTCACGTTTGTGCGGTGGCACTAGAATATTTGTTTGAAGCAAGTAATTTGCGTTACAGCTGGACTCAATAATGCCGGCACTTCACTTCCGGGTTTGGCCGTTGGGATTTGGAGTCCTTTTGCTCGATTCCAGTGATGTTTGCTGAATGCTTTCTCATGTTTGGAATAATGAATATTGATAATACA
>NW_017805540.1:5315427-5315575 GCF_001891065.2 Hippocampus comes
GAGAATGTTTAGAGATCAGCCATCTCGTTACCTCTGCGTCCCGCGTCCTAGACGCAAAATTAACCCACGGGACGCACAGTTCCAAACAATGTGCGTTTTTGGGACACAAGGAAATTTCTCAGTCAAAACAAACAAACAAACAAAAAAA
>NW_017805540.1:5315901-5319148 GCF_001891065.2 Hippocampus comes
AGTACACCAGTTTTTGATCCATTTATTTTTTGGAATAAACCTGGAGTACACAGCTGCTGATGTAATGTTCAGTCTTAATGCATAGTTTTCAAACATTTACCCTTGAAACATTATACTTTTGAGTTTCAGAATTCTTGATGATCAATATCAGTCAAAATAGAAAAATGGGTTCCCATGATGAACGTTTACAGAACCCCAAATTAGTTATCGTGGTTTCCCATTGGGTAATCCGACGGAACCGAAAAACGGTTACCATGAATTTCCGAAATCCTCAGGCCTGCTCCTGAATTATTTAAATTTTTGCAGCATTTGTTTATAATTGTATGTATATGTTGTTGTTTGTGTTATTATCATATGCAATTGAATAAGTAGACCATTTCGGAATTTGAAATTTGGGACTCTCTCAATGCATAAGGAGACTCATACTTTTCTGATCAGTGAGTCCCTGGGACTCGCTGCAAGTAAACTGTAAAATTATCACTGAGAGATTACCGCTTTTTCTGCAGTCGGTGATTGACTTCTATGCAAAGTCATTTCTCAACTTGTGTTCCGTGCCATGTCATGCCTGTTGAGTGTTGATTTAGTTCATATTGAGAAACTACTGCACTAAAACATTCATTCAAAAATGTATATCATATGATTTTATTTCTTTTTCTCAGTATAAATAACACGTACCCTGACTGTTCTACTCTTTGAATAAAATCACTTCTTTCAAGCATTAGGGAGTGCAAAGGGTTATGATGGAGGGGTGTTAATCATGAGGACCTGCCAAGTGGTATGATCGCATTGTTTTATACATGTCCTTGGCTAGGCCTCAGTTTCAAAATCAGTCCTTGGTCCTTGGCCTTGGCCTCGGAAGCAAGTCCTTGGTCCTTGGCCTTGGCCTCGGAAAATTTCTCAAGTCCTTGGCCTTGGCCTTGCCTCGGAAAATTTTCCAAGTCCTTGGCCTTGGCCTTGGCCTCGGAGGCAAGTCCTTGGCCTTGGCCTTGGCCTCGGGTTGCCGGTCCTTGGACACAACACTGTCACACTCACACCGAGGGACAATTTTGGGCGTTCAATCAGCTTGCCATGCATGTTTTTGGAATGTGAGAGGAAACCGGAGTACCCGGAGAAAACGCACGCAGGCCCGGGGAGAACATGCAAATTCCACACAGGGAGGCCGGAGCCAGAATCAAAGCCTGCACCTCTGCACTGTGAGGTCGATGCGCTAACCTCTAGACTCCATCTACACATCCATCCATCCATTTTCTGATCCACTTAATCCTCACAAAGGTCGCGGGGGGTGCTGGAGCCTATCCCAGCCGTCTTCAGGCAGTAGGCGGGGACACCCGATTGGATGGTAACTGGTTCAGGGTGTCCTCCACCTACTGCCAGAAGACGGCTGGGATAGTCTCCAGCACCCAATGCGACCCTTGTGAGGATAAGATAAAATGAATCGATGAAAAAAAAAAATATATGTGTGTGTGTGTGTGTGTGTGTGTGTGTGTGTGTGGGTGTGGTGTGTGTGTGTGTGTGTGTGTGTGTGTGTGTGTGTGTGTGTGTGTGTGTGTGTGTATAAAACAAGCACAGTAAAGATTTTGCTTTATTGTTGCAATAAAAAAAGATGAGAATCTAATTGGTCCAAGCAAGTGAATTCTCTATCCTGTGAGTGAGTGCTTCAGATTCACAATGTAACGGTGGATTTATTAATTTTTTTGATTATTATCAATTTATTTCACAACAAGCAGGAGCAATATGAGTGTACAGTTCATCTAAAAAGAGGTTTCAAACTATTTATTACCACTCCCGGTTGAAGTTCACGGTCAAATTAAATATCAAACAATTATACCTAATGTTTTTTGAGCCCTTGGTATTTCTCCAGTTTACATAAAAAAGCCATAAAAAAAAAAGCCATAAAAAAAAAACAAAACATTATTTTATTTTCAGAAATGTGTTAACAAAATTATTCTCTGTATTCTTTACGTCATATTATTTCCACTTAGTCGAGTGGCTTTCAATGTTATTTATGTTACAATAACATTGAAAGTCACTCGATAAATAACTTATTTATTATGGTAGAGTTTTTAACCAATCATATTTCAGCTAGCTTGTGTTGCCAGGTAAATTAAACTTGCTCGGGGCCTTCAGATTAAACAGAGCAGGCCCCTCTGCGCTGTAAGTGAACGGGCACAGTCAGGTTGCAATAGCCAATCAGATCACGATTCTGCGTACCAGGGCCAGCTAGAAGGTCTTACGTCGAGACTGGACGTGCGCGTTCGGTGATTGGAGTAGCGCCTGCTAGAGGGAGCTATCACTGCATTTTAACCCAAAATATCCGAAGGAGAAGACGTTGATCTCGTTGCAGAACTACTTTCCACACAATTTTCAAGACGGACCTTCCACGAAAAGCTGGATATTGTGCAAAGAGGTCGCCCAACTCCTGCGCTAGCTAGCCTGTCCCAGCAAGGAAAAGGGTTTGTCCGTCATTTTCAGATGAGCAATTATGAACGGTACCCGTGGCTCACAGCCTCTGAGAAACGCTGCAAATTGTACTGCTGGGAATGCCTATTGCTTGCAACTGACCGATTTGGTGTTTGGAGCTACACTGGATTTACCAATTTAAGTTGTTTTACCAAGGCAGCAAGGAAACATCAGAGCACGGCTGGGCACTTACAAGCTACGGTGCGTTTAAAAACGTTTGAGGACACTCGCGCAGATCCGCTGCTCAGTGAATAGGCACACCGGGAGACGGAGCTCCACAACAAAAAAGTAAAAAAAAAAATAGGGAGATTAAAATTATGCCAGAAACACGACCGGACAAAAACGGCTTTCAGCATTAGCTTCCATGTCGGTAGAAAAGGACTTGCTGATGGACCTGAAACGAACAGAAGTGAGAAGTGTACAACAGAGCCACTGAAGTGTTCCTGAGAAAAGAAAGGAGGATCGACTTTATTTTCAAATAAGCAGAAGTGTGGAGAACTACACTGGTGAGTAAATTAATTTTATTTTACATTTCTTCTTGTCATTTTATTTCGTTAGTATTAAATTAATGGTAACGAAATAAAATAAAGAAAAAAACAAAGATACAAAAATGTATCAAGTAATTCTGCTCACCTGCAATTATAATGGCACATTGTAGTCACCTTCGTGCACGAAAGTTCGTTAAATCTCAGCTGCTCAACATTTTCAGTTATTTGCTGTTGTATAGCCTCTTCTCAAAATGCAAATGATCTGTTAACTTTATTTTCAAAGAATAGTTTGTTTTGTT
>NW_017805540.1:5319291-5327236 GCF_001891065.2 Hippocampus comes
TATATATATATATACACACACACACACACACACACACACACACACACACACACATACATGGGTTAGAGCTTTACCTTCCCCATTTGTTTTCATTCTAAGGCCAACCTGCGTGTACACAACTTTGCCTGGCAACGAGAGGCGGGGCAGACGTTTGACGTCACATGTGTTCATATTTTTACTCTATGTTGCTGCTGTGTTTTGCTAGGGAATGAAAATAGAAAAACGATTGATGTGTATTTTTGTCACCATTTGTGATTTTTTTTTTCGTTGTTATGGTGACTGATCAAAAACCTAAATAATTGTCGTTGTTATTAGTTGGGGTTTTTAAAGGGGATTTGAAGCAACTCCCCACCAGGGAACCTCAGATTTTCCATCTAAGTGTCAGAACAAACGCGCATTGAAAAACATTTTCCTTTACGGACGCCGTGCATTTTCCTTTATGCACGAAATCAAAGCGCAGGCGTGAAGGAGGAAGAGGAGGGGGAGGAGGTGGAGGAGGCGGCCAGTCTTGCGCAGACTGCCTGCCTACAGCCCCAGTGATGCTGCTGATGCTGCCGCAGCTGCTGCTGCTGCTGCTGCCTAAATGGAGCCCGTGATGTAAATACAAGGATGGCGAGGGCAGCGGATGGAACACGCCGCCTCATGTGTGCTTGACATCGGACAGTTTCTTCTCGACGCGCCTTGCGGACGCTGCACGCTATGCATCCATGTCTTTAGCTTGACGCAAAAAAACGCCAAAGCGAAACGCGGGACGCTTCTCCCTGAAAAGCAGGACAACAACAACAATAAAAGAGACTCGGGATTAAAGAGGGTCATTATGACCTTAGACGCCTCCAGTGCAAGGAAACCATCGGATTGCGTTCAGGCGGCCGCGTTGTGCTTGCATCTCATGCTTTGGATTGCGTGTGCAGTGTCCGGAGAGGAGCACCAGCACTTCAACGTCGAGGTAGGATGCACATAAATACATAATAGATACGCGGCCCTTCCCTGCTGTTTGGCTCCATCCGCGACCGTGCTCTCTCCTCCAGCAGCACCCCCAAAAATCCAAATTTGAAATACCAACAGCACAACATGGCCACTCAAGGCTCAATTGTGCGCGCGCGCGTTTGTGTGCGCGTGTGCTTGTGTGTGTGTGTGTGTGTGTGTGTGTGTGTGTGTGTGTGTGTGTGTGTGTGTGTGTGTGTGTGTGTGTGTGTGTGCGCGCGCGCGCGCCCGCATGTAACCCAGATACAGATGCATGCTTTGTTGGGGCCTGCCTGCAATGCATTCATTGATGAACAAAAGTGATAAGCCTTAACATCAAGTTGATGGAATGGATTAGCCATTCGCACATGCCAGTTGCATAATAAGATTTGTTAGGGTTGTTTTTCTTTTTTCATTATTTTATCCGATATATAAGCCTCCCCTCGTCGCGGATTCCAGCATACCCCCGAATTAATTTTACGCCTCGCTGCCATACATGAGGGAGACGAGCCGCTCGGAATAATCGCAGGAAAAACAAACACGCATACACACTGGCTGCAGGAAATGGATCATAAACAAGGCTGTCGGGAAACCGGGAGGGACCGACGGATTATAGGTAGTGTAGGAGGGTGGGGGGAGGGACATTTCTGATTGGCCGCCCCCGCGGTGAGGCTGCTCGTTACCGTGTGAATGGATGCGAGGATGGATGCGAGGGTGGATGAACAGATGATGAAGCGGATACGGGCACTCGGTACATCAATATGGTGGATATGTTGTGAGTTACTCTGTCCAAAACTGAACAAGTGTCCTCCTTGGTACATACACTCTTGCTCATCCGGAGTATAAGTTAAAAGGTGCTTGGGGTCCATTTTGATCCACATTTGGAATTTTCCACTTTGGAAAGCTACTATTTTTGCTTGCTAGTGATGGATGGATAGATAGATAGATAGATAGATAGATAGATAGATAGATAGATAGATAGATAGATAGATAGATAGATAGATAGATAGATAGATAGATAGATAGATAGATGAATGGATAGATCAGGGGTGTCAAACTCATTTCACATGGTGGGCCACATACGGCCTGGGTAGATGTCAAGTGGGCCGGACCATTAAAATGATACCATACTTTGCTATAAATAACCAAAACAACATGTCTTTCCTTTGTTTCTGTATAAAGAAGCACAAGAACATTAGGAAAATGTTGAAATTAAATGAACATATCTTTTACAAAACATTTCATGAAGCACCTTACATTTCCTTTGACGAATGTGCAATTTACTTTTATCATTCACATATATGCATTGCAACTGATCCCACTGATTGTACAAACTTTAACAAGTAATTGGTTTTGAAAAATATAGTAATGCACTTTAAGATTAAACGAGATTTATAAAGAAAGGAAGTTTTAAACCATTTACACGTGCATATAAAATCTAAATGTAATCCCTGCCTACACCTTACAAACTAAGGAGCGTGCTATTAAATGTGTAAATGTGAGAGTGCTATTGATAGCGTCTGCTGTCATGGGTCTGTCTCAGTGATGGACTGAGGCTGCTGTTGTCTTCTTCTCTGATCAAAACAGTGTCCCCTAGCGGATACTCAATGAATTGCACCTTATAAAAAATATTTATTCTGTGTCTTTTATGCATTTTCTTCACTTTTAAATTATCCTGTGGGGCCTGATTGACCGGCCCGCGGACCGTTTGTTTGACACCACTGCTTTACATAATCATCTCGCGGTCCGGATTAAAGTCCTTTGCGGGCCGGATCCGGCCCGCGGGCCGTACGTTTGACACCCCTGGGATAGATGGATAGATAGATAGATAACCTACAGTTTCAAATAGTTAGCCACAAAGTCGACAAAAGACATAAATGCTTCAATAGGCTCAAATGGTAAGTATTTCTAATTGCTAAATGCAATCGAATCCTTTTAGATCAATTAATTGACATAAATGGCAGAAACACAGAATGATTGTTTGTGTACCCAGTTTGACAGCTATCTGAAAACAACAAAGCCATCTTATGACTTTCGCATATTACTGTCTGTCTGTCACATATAAATCAATCAAATTTTGTCGCTTTACAGGGATGGCTACAGAGGTATGGCTACCTTCCCCGCACAGAACCCAAAATGTCCGTCTTGCGCTCAGCCCAAACCGTGCACTCGGCCATCGCCGCCATGCAGCGTGCCTATGGCCTCAATGTCACCGGGACACTGGATGAGAGAACCAAGGAGTGAGTATGGCGCATTGTCATTGACATGCAAAAGTGTGTGTGTGTGTGTGTGTGTGTGTGTGTGTGTGTGTGTGTGTGTGTGTGTGTGTGTGTGAAGAACAGAAATAAGCCGTGTTGTCCTCACACGCCCATGAACGTGCAGGTGACGCTTTAACACTTGTCCTTCTCATTTTTGCATGATGATGCAGTGATATCACGCTGAGGTGAGCCTCGACGTTATTTCTTGCCTTCCTTCTGTGTGTGTCACTCATAAGTGGTAGTGTAGTTTGCACAAACTTGTCAAAGAATATTTGTCACGAGTGAATATGCCAACTTCACAAATTGGTTTAAAATGCTAGCACACTAATTGAGTTTTCTCACCATATGAACGTTTATGATGATTTTTTTTTTTTTTTGCAATGCTTTGATCATTGCACAGTGACTGCATGATCAAAGCAGATATCAGTGTTAAATACAATATTGGAAGTTCCTACATTGTAAACCCACATTTTCACATGAATCAAAAAGTTTTGTTGCACTACTTGAGTAATTCAAGCACATTTTACTAATTCAGGTGCATATTACAATGCATAAATACATTAAAGCTTACCCCCCAAACCACAGCCCTAATTCGAAAGGAAGTGGGGGTCAGTGATTGGCTGGTGGGATGTTCAACCCGAGACCTGGACACACTGGTAACTGCAAAAATGGATTGCCCGATCGGGACTAGTTTGTGTTATTTTTTGCTGACCGAGTAGTGTTGTGACATTGAAGAAATGTATTTCTGGGCGGGCGACAGTTTGTTAGCTGTGTGAAACATATCAACGTTGCAAAGTGCTGTGACAGCGAAGGACGCTCAGTTTAGGGAACATTTGGAACATGCTCACAATTTCTTGGCGATGAGAAAATCATTTTTTGCAGCCTTTTGCAATCTTTCACGAACCCCGATGAAAAACCCAACATTCACAAGCATTTTTTTTTGTGACCTGGCTAGAATGGGATTTGATGGCTGGATGGCCTTGTGGGTAACACAGCTGACTTTGGACACAAGGAGAGAGGTTCAAATCCCAGGCAGCGCCAATGCTAATGTTCACTTTAGCTAAGACATGCATTTACAGTACCCTGATTCCTTAACCTGGCTAAAAATGGATGGCTGTGCAAAGTGCTCCAAACATATCTTGAGACATGACTGGGAAAAGCTGAAAGTCCCTTCTTCTCTAAATTATACAAAATATTTCAAATGTAATTGATTCAGAATTAAATCAACTTAACTGGAAATTATTTTGGAAAAATAATTGTCATTACTCAATATTTGAAGTTGTCACAAATAAGCATTATATTTATTCAGTGAAACATGTTCTGTCGAATCGTGTTTATAATTGAAACTACTGAGAAAGTTGAGAAAAACGCATGTAAGTTTTCCTCTTTCATGACTTAGTTCTTTCAAGGTAACCAATTTACTAGTATCTACACTCAATGGTTTGCGGTGTATGAGATATGGGATGGCAAAATGTGGATTTTTATTCAATATGTTGGCACTGCAATGAAATTTATTACTGTGCAGACCCTCACTGTAGCCTGACACTGTTGTTATTGAATTACAATTGCACATTCGTGGGAGATGGAGTGAACGTTGACCTCACATGGATGTGGAGATCTGTCATATGTGAATGGTCTCCTGAAATGATCTCCTTTTGTCTGTTTCCAGTTGGATGCAGAAGCCCCGCTGCGGCGTTCCAGACACGCTCAAAAGTGCTTCGAGGTCACGGAGGCGGAGATATGCGCTGACAGGACAGAAGTGGCAGCGTACGCACATCACCTACAGGTGAGGAGAAGCCAGGCAGGGTAGGAGGGAGGCAGTTGCCTTGGAGACCATTCAGCCTTAGCTGCACTTAACCGTGAAGGAGGAGGAGCAGTCATGTGTGCCAGTGATGACTTTTTTTTTTTTCTGTCAGCACCAATGGTGAGCACATGCTCTGTGTTGCCATGGCGACTGCTCCAAAACGTCATCGTACAAGAAAATACAGTCCGCATCACACTCGCAGTAACGTGGGCTTCGACACATACATTTGCGTGCATGTGTGTGTGCGCGCGCGCCAGTGGTGGCATTTGATTTTTCAGCTTTCTCTACTGCACTTCAACATATGCAAAGCTGGAATTTCTACTCCTTACTGTATCAAAGTAGGCTTGTTACAACATTCACATCGTTCTTAAAAATCCATTATTTTTACTTTTGAACTGAAGTACATTTCAGAGTCTATACTTTTTACTTTTATTTAAGTGAAGGGTTTCTTCACAGGGCAGCCCGGTGGTCCAGTGGTTAGCGCGTCGACCTCACAGTGCAGAGGTACCGGGTTCAATTCCAGCTCCGGTGTGGAGTTTGCATGTTCTTCCCGGGCCTGCGTGGGTTTTCTCCGGGTACTCCGGTTTCCTCGCACATTCCAAAAACATGAACACTCAATATTGTCCCTAGGTGTGAGTGTGAGCGTGGATGGTTGTTCGTCTCTGTGTGCCCCGCGATTGGCTGGCAACCGGTTCAGGGTGTCCCCCGCCTACTGCCCAAAGACGGCTGGGATAGGCTCCAGCACCCGCGACCCTTGTGAGGATAAGCAGATTGGAAAATGGATGGATGGATGGTTTCTGCACAGGCGTTGTGTATTCACAGCACTTCGACCTAAGTGTGAGTAGTTTTGGCATCTCTGTGAGTGTGTGTTTCGCCATTAGCCGTCATGTTCTATTTATAAAAAAAAAACAGCTAGCGGTTCTCTTTTTGCCTTTTCATACCCTGCAGCAAACAATTTCCACACTAGTCCCTGACTGCAGAATCCCTCATTTCAGCAGAAAATATTTCCACCCTCATCTTATCTCTCCGCCCGATTCGGCTCCGGCCTCCTCGGTTTTTTTCTTTTTTTTATTTATTTATTTATTTTTTTAATGGCTTCTGAGGAGGACCGATAAATGGGTCTGCGGCGGCAGAAATTGACAGGTTTCAGCCGTTGTCGCAGATAATGCCGTCAATTTATTCAAATCCTTCCCTCCCTTAATTTGAATTGATGAGAACATTCCCCAAATAGAATGTCAATCAGTGCTGAGCCGGTGACTCCCGTGTTATTCATGAAGATGGGAGGTGAGAGAGAAGATTCCCAATTCCTCTCTGCCTGCCAGGCGCTGATAAAGAGGGCTGTGTAAAAGTTCAGTGAATGCTGCCAGCCTCGAAATAGCTGCATCAACTTATTTTCTCACTGACTAAGTCAAAGGGTCTCTGTACACTGACCTATGGAGGTACAAGGGATTGTCAGTGCATTTGGTTTCCATCACTTCAGTTCAGTTTACCATACGGTTTGGAACAGCACATCCCATTTCTGATGCGAAATGTTAATGTCACATCATTGCAGTTCAGCTTGCGAACATCACACAACCAAACTCAGAAAACAGGTGAGCCGCAATTGATCGTTACCTGAGCTCTGAGCAATATCAATCAGAATGCTGTGTTTAGATCAGTGGGGGTGCATACAAGAAATTTTTTGACTTGATTTGCTCTTGATGTTAAAACTTAAAGTCACTTAAAGTCACTTAAAGTCCATCTATCCAACCATCCATTTTCTGATCCGCTAATCCCCACAAGGGTCGCGGGGTGTGCTGGAGCCTGTCCCAGCTGTCTTTTAGCAGTAGGCGGGGTACACCCTCAACTGGTTGCCAGCCAATCGCAGGGCACACATAGACGAACATCCGCGCTCACACTCACACCTAGGGACAATTTAAAGTGTTCCATTAACCTGTCACGCATGTTTTTTGGAATGTGGGAGGAAACCGGAGTACTCGGAGAAAACCCACAGGCATGTGGAGAACATGCAATTTGCTTTTTCTTCAACAGTAAACCCCTCACCAACGTGGGTTCCCGTTTCACAGTCCGACTAAAGGCCATGTAAAGTGAAAATAGTTTGTAGATGTCTTTTTAATTTGATGCACCACAGAGACAAGTGTCAATAATCACCCTACCAAAATACTTTGTATATATAAAATAAGGCTCTCTTGAATGATGTGGGCGTGTCTACCGAATGAATGAATCCACATCCTGCTGAAAAGCGGATTCCGCTTTGTGTACTGTCTCTTTTATGCCTACACATCCTAAAATGTATGCGTTTAAATTCTCCGCTAACTGGAAAATATCCCAAAGAGTCATCACTGGGCTTTCCATGCTGCAATGACAGGCACTAGCCACCAGATTGCTCGCGAGCAAGCAAATTTCCAGGGCTCCCTCTCAGCCGCGGCGGCAACTCTTCACTTGGGAATTTAAGTAATGACACCAAGCTGTTGTGTAAATCAGGGGTCCCCAACCGCTGGTCCGCGGACCGGTACCGGTCCGCAGGTCATTTGGTACCGGGCCGCACAGAAAGAACTTGCCTTAATTCCGTTTTATTTATTTCGGAATACGACAGATGTTTTATTTTGAAAAATTACCGGACTCTCCGTTACATCCGTCTGTGTCACGCTTGACACACGTCAAGCCACGCTTCTCCGTCACGTGACCGATTACGCTAAAAACAAAACGCCAGAGCTCGCAAAATGAGTAATAAAACTGCTGGAGAGCGCAAATGACGGCGGCCTTACAAGTACGTTCGAGACAACTGGATTGAAGTTATGGCTGAATATTCTGAGATCGCCACAGTAGCACTGTTGCTATTTCCGACATGCTACCTATGTGAGGAGGGGGTTTTCTGCAGCAACGGCGACTAAAACAAAATTACGAAGTAGACTGGACA
>NW_017805540.1:5327514-5330340 GCF_001891065.2 Hippocampus comes
TACAAAGCTAGCTAACTGCACACTATACACAAACGATAGCGGGTGGGTGATGGGGGTTGGTCTCGAAGTGCCCACGCAGATGTTTTGGAACTACATGCGCCTGCTTCACCCATGTCCATATCATATCAAGACTGAGAATGAGAGGATCCCCTTTGAGTGGCCATTATTGAAGTAAGCTGTGACCACCCCCGCAGCAGCACAGATCTTCGCCCTGCACTTGTCTACGAAATAGCCAACACTGGAATGCAGGGATGCGCTACACCGCCCTGTCATAAATCTGTGTAGCCGCATTTCAGCCTCTCCAGCATTTTATTTGATATTCTAAAACATATTTATTAAAAGAGAAAGAGAACAAATTCTGGAGCCGTCCATGCTTGAGGCATACATGGTGTACTCCAGCTTCCTCCCATGCTCCCAACTCATGCATGTTAGCTTAACTTTAGGAGACTGGAAATTGAGTTTCTGGCTGTGTATGGACAGCTCTGTGTTGTTCTCCCACAGTATAAAAAATGTCACACCAAAGGTGGGGGCCCGTGAGACCCACGACGCCATCCGCCGGGCATTCGACGTGTGGCAGGGCGTGACGCCGCTGCGCTTCGAGGCCGTCCCTTACAGTGCCCTGGAGACGGGCCGGCGTGATGTGGACATCACCATCATCTTCGCCTCGGGTTTCCACGGTGACAGCTCACCTTTCGACGGGGAGGGCGGCTTCCTCGCCCACGCCTACTTTCCTGGGCCCGGCATAGGTGGCGACACCCACTTTGACTCAGATGAGCCTTGGACCCTGGGGAACCCCAACCATGATGGTAAGTGGACAAGATGATTGCCTCGGTTATAAATTAGCCCGATTTGTATTTTGCCACGGAACTATCATCACCTGTTTATGCTTTTTGGGATCTTTCTCTTCATACTGTAAGATGGCACCAAAGCCCTGAAAGTCATAGTTGATGTCCAGAAATTAAGTTGAAGTGATCCATTTGGACTTTGGGATGAACGTCTTCTTATGTCAGGGACGAGTTAAGTTTAGCCTTTGTTGTCAGTGGAAAATTGACTTGAACTGAACATGTACATCACATTATTGAAATGCGGTCAACTGATTTTCGAGGCGAAGATGGGGAAACATTTTTAGAAATGATGTCGCTTGACCACACTGTGATCATCCGCATGTTGAAATTAACTCAATTCAAAGGACAACATTTTTTTCAGTGTAGTTAGCGGTATTGTTTGTGTTCTACCTTTTGTCATATACAAAACAGCAGCGGGAAGGTAATTATTGAAGTAAAAGAAAGAAACGCTGAGTGTGGGATGCTCAAATTTACGTCAACAGGGGAAGAGCGAGCATAGAAAAACGATAAAAGGAAAGCGACAGAACAAAGTGGGCGTCTCGGGAAGACAAAGTCGGTGTGACAGCATGAGACGTTTCAGCAGGGTGAAAGGGAGCAAAAACGAAAGAGGATGCAAAAAGGTTTCTCATCTTCGGGCTACGCTGTGTAAGGACGCATCAGCCCATCTGCTGCTTGTGTTTTCTTCCTGCAAATGATGGGAAACAGCAGCTTTTTGCTGTGCTGGCCAGCAGAAAATTATTCTGTAGCACCTTCGTCGATGAAAGCACCTCGCGATTTTGGGAGCTGTAGTCCTCACAACCTTGTTTATTTGGGGCATGTGTGTGCCCATGTGTTAGCGTCAGGCGGGTGCATGCGACATTAGGGTACAGAGAGGGATTTTTTTTTTCACAGATCATTTTCGCACTGTGCAACAAATATCACAAAAAGTGATTTTTTTGCGGGGGAGCGGGAATTGCAAAGTCCCTCATGAGGTCAGATTTTTTTTTCATGCAAGATGAATAAAAAGTCAAACACGCAATGGTTCGTATCTTGGAAAATGTAAGTTGGGGCACTACACACCTGCAAACTGCAACCACAATAAAACACATGAAAGTTGAACTTTGTAAAGGCAAAATGCAAGCTCCCATCCAACCTACATTGTGTTTCCCAGCCGATGTGTGTGTGAGTGGTCATTGTTAAAACCCTCAAGTCAAATTCCCATCCTCCCTGGTGCTTCACATTCGGGAAAAGCTCCCGTCTTTGTTTGTGTGTCTCGAAAGCCACGCAGCCTTTTAATGGGCTTTCACAGCAGTGTAATTGTAAATGATGCATGTTGACATGTGCGCTAATGGTGGCCCTGGCCGCTCGCTCGGGAGTCCTTGTGGGACTTTGGTGCAGGAGGCTGGTCGTGTTGCATACATACAGTAATCATGTGTAACATTTTAGCTGTCGGCCTTGGCTTGGTGGAAGCTGGCGGGAGCGGATTTCGTCTTTTAAAGGGCAACAATCTCCTGAGGAGGCAGGCAGTTACAAGCTATATGAAAAGGTTGAGTGTCTGACAAAAATTTGTTTGGCACCGTGAGTTGCAGCTTTGTACACACCGTCCAGGCCATTCTTATTTTTTGTTTCATGAAAACAACATCATTGATGTGAGATGCTTTATAGTTTGTAATAACCTGCGTTTTCATGTTCACTGTTGCCAGGGACAGCAGCTGCTATTAGTTCCTGGAAACAGCTCTTTCTAAATATAAACGTTTTGAATTTTGTGTGAATGGCTGCAATAATATCATCATCGTGAAATTGGTCCATGCAGCTGGGAGATTGCAAAACATGCAAGTTTCATAAGGAATTGGATGCATTGTCAGACAATACTTGGGGCATTACTAACACAAATTTATATATATATATATATATATATATATATATATCTTCTTCTTCTTCTTCTCCTTTCGGCACATCCCTATTCAGGGGTCGCCACAGCGAGTCAGTAATTTCCATCCGC
>NW_017805540.1:5330570-5347745 GCF_001891065.2 Hippocampus comes
TGTGTGTGTGTGTGTGTGAGCGGACTGTGTGCCCGACTACGGTGCACAGTGAGCGGCCTCACTGGGGTGATGCACAACAGACACGGTAGCCTGTTCATATAACATCGCACACTGTTCAGCGAGCACACTGGTGTTGTGTGTGTGACACATTATCATAAATTCGCATATCATTGGCAGTGACAGGAGGAACACACTGACCCAGTTTGGGTAATTATGGGCATCCAGTCACATGCTCTCGTCATTTTTTTGCACCTTCGAACCACACTTGTTGTTGTGAAAATACAACACTATTCAGTGTTGTATTTCAACACGACACAAGCTGTCAATACATTCACATTCATCCAGGCTAGGGATGGGCAACTACGATCCTTGTGGGCCACTCTCCTGCATGTGGTAGAGAGATGTTTCCCTCCTCCAACACACCTGATTCAAATGTCCAGGAGCTGATGAGCTGATCATTTGAATTGGGTGCGTTAGAGGAGGGAAACATCAATCTGACACATGCAGCTCTTGAGGACGGCAGGCGAACATGAGTTGGCTTGAGGGCTTTCCACCATACACACAATGAAGGATGGATTTGATAGCATATAGCAGAGTGACTCATTCGGAGGATAACCTGTTTAAATGCCCCCCCCCCCGCCCCCAAAAAAAAAGAAAACATCACGGACATTCTGGGCAACCGAAAGTTTCAGTGGGCGGGCATTAAAAATTATGTGAATAATCAAATGAAGTATGAAGCTCAATGATACTTCTTTCTCAATGTGTCATGGATCCACAATGTTGTCCCCGTTCCCCCCTGTAGGGAACGACCTCTTCTTGGTCGCTGTTCACGAGCTGGGCCACGCCCTCGGCCTGGAACACTCCAATGATCCCACTGCCATCATGGCTCCTTTCTACCAGTACATGGATACAGAGAACTTTAAACTACCTCACGACGACCTGCAGGGCATCCAGAAGATCTACGGTAACACTCCAGCTATTTGCTTAGAGTAAAAACACTTGAGGACAAGAAAGCTAGCTAATGTATTTGGTGCACATATACTCACATATAAAGAAAAAAAGTCAAAGCTAACATGTCACCGGCATTATTCAATTTTTCTGCACATGTGAATAAATGGGAAGACCTTTTCCAAACAGATTTTCTTTTGTTGAAATGAACTGAAGTGACTAAATGAAATGTGATTTGGACGATCTCCCGTGAAGGTTTTTTTGGAGGGGAGTGATATACAGGAATTGAACACTACTTTGTATTGTACTATTGATATAATGTCATATAATGTACTCAAAATGTAAATCCTGCGATTGGCTGGCAACCGATTCAGGGTGTCCCCCGCCTACTGCCCGAAGACAGCTGGGATAGGCTCCAGCACCCCCCGCGACCGTAGTGAGGATCAAGCGGTTCGGAAAATGAATGAATGAATGAATGAAAATGTAAATCATGTGTCTAATTCATATATTGATTGATGTTACTTCAGACATTTTAAAAAGTCTTGAATGTTACTATATTTTGGTGACAAGTCACCCACACCCTGAATTTATTTTTTAGACTTTTTTTAGGGTTTTTTAAAATTTATTTTTATGATAAATTAAAAAAATAAAATTTGAACCTCTCACATGATGAAACGAACTGTATTTAAATACCTCATTTTATATCATATTCATATTGTTAATTTTAGATTTTTTTTCCCCAACATGTTTACACTTGTATTTAATTATATTGAAAGATTTATTTTTGACTTTTTCTTTGAAATTTATAGTGCATTTATTGTTTGTAATTGAAGAATTTTTAGAGTCAATAGAAGACAAACAAAGTTTGTTTTTTGCGATGATTTCTTCAGGTCCACCCGACAGAGCCCCGCAGCCGACCAGGCCTCCGCCCACGGCGCCCCCTCCTCGCTTCCACCTTCCTTCGGACCCCCGCAAGCACGACCGCCACGCCAGGCCCCACCGCCCTCCGCAGGGGGCCAAGCCATCCAACCCCAACTCCAAGCCCAACATCTGCGATGGAGGCTTCAACACGCTGGCCATCCTGCGGCAGGAACTTTTTGTCTTCAAGGTAAAAGCGGCACAGCGATGAGCGATGCTGCTGACAATCACCATGGTGATGATGATGATTTTCCTGATCCCTGCTTTATCCGTAGGACCAGTGGTTTTGGAGGGTGCGGGACAACTCGGTGGTCCCTGGATACCCCATGCAAATCAACTACTTCTGGAAAGGCTTGCCTGCCAAAATCGACGCCGTTTATGAAAACAGCGAAGGAAAATTTGTATTTTTCAAAGGTAATAAACGCAAGATACACATTTTAGATTGGAAACAAGAGAGTGAGTTGGTGGAGGCAAAGACTACGGCTTGATTTCATAATTGTAAGAATAATACGGTAATAATAATAATAATAGTAATTCTGTCTGGCTTTCCAAAGAAACCCAGCAAACACGTTTGTCATGTGTTTTTTAAACTTTAGAACAATAGTTGCTTACTCTATAATATTGCACTATATAAAGTAATGCCACTGTTCAATAAAATGTAAAGCGTTCAATAGGTTTTGCCACATTTTCTTCAACTCCATTGACATTGTGTTCTTCTGGTGTGTGCACCTTGACCAAAAGGGGGTAGTATAAAGGCCTCTTCACATTGCATTTGGTTTGGTTGTCTTGGTGTGAAATGCAGAACAGGGTGCAGGGCTGATGGTGTCCCAGCGCAAGCTTGTGTTGCAGCTCCGAAGCAAACAGAGCTGTTGTGGTGGTTTTCAGAACATTCATTTTATTAATTCGTTTCACACTGAAGCGAATACAGACACGTCGATGTCGGACTACGCGCCTTCTCAACTGCCGTTCTACTCGAGAGGCGTTCAGGGCCGCCTCTGAAAAAACGTAAATTAATGATCACTTGACTGACGCCCAGAAAAGTGAAAACAATGCAACAAAATAGAAAATACATTGAATAACATATAGAGTCTCCTACACTCTCCCCCACATAAAAGGTGTCGTCTCGACATAATATAGAAAAGCTTACAGACAGAACAGCATGTTATTGACAGTTAAACAGGGAACACTTGGCCATATTTGAAAAGTGGTTGCTTAACAGCCTACCAGAGAGTAGCCTGCTGACTTTACCCGCTGTTTGCATGTGAAGTCGACCGTATGGCATTCTTCTTGTGTCCCAAAGTTTGGGACACTGGGACACTTCATTTATTATGACCTCATTCATTTTGTCCATACACTTTACAGTCCTAGTCAAGTCAGCCAAAGTCTTTTGCTGATAGCACTCTGAGGTCATTCTGCCAAACCGTCTCCTATTGGACGTGTTCTCTGAAATCACTCGGCAACTCTCCCAAATCGAACGCCTTTCAGTTCAAAGTGGTGGAGCGACGACAAACATCTACTGTGTGTGTGTCGCTACATGACACGGCGCTCCATCTTTGTGCCCTTGCAACACATACACAATGACTGAGTTCGTCGATGGCATGCTGGGTTCTACTAAATGAAGCATGAAAAGGCCTTTTTACAGATAGGCACAGAGAATTGTTTTTCAATGGGGGAAAAAGAATATACGCCTGTGAGTATTGTCTGTCTACATGTGCTGCTCCATATTTTGTGTTCAAGTATCCATTTCTAAAGGGTTATGATACCACAACACTTATGCTATAAATTAGCCTATGTGTGGTGTTTTGTGTTGTGCATTAGCATTAAGTAAGGAAAGGTTTTGTGGTTTGGTTAATACGGAACACATAATTCTCTTTGTTTATGCTGAGGTTGACAGTACAGTAAACATCAACGTGGAGTGACTTTAAACAGCTCGAACCAGCTTTTATGTCAAGAAACTGCTGCTCATTGTAAAGTGAATTGAGTTGAATTGACTACCGCCATACAGGGCTCGGAAAACAGCAGCCCCTACAAAAAGCATTCTCTACTTTTGAGCCATTTTGATTGCTGTGTATATGCATTCATATTGCACAGAAGCCATTTTGAAGGGTGTAATTTTCTGTTGGATTGCTAACTGAACATAACACGTGCAGGTCTCACACACAGTCACACATCTATGAGGCAGATGAGCATGACATCTGTCACCCAGTTGGATCAGAGCGTGCTGTCAGTCAATCTGGAATCTCTGCTAGAATGAGGTCATATGCATACCAATGACAACACAAAGGTCAGCTAACGTTCACGTCATCGTTCACAGGTAACCGCTTCTGGGTGTTCAAGGACACGACTCTGCAGCCGTCCTACCCGCAGGACATCTCGCTGTTTGGCAGCGGCATGCCCACGCAGAGCATTGAGACGGCCGTGTGGTGGGAGGATGTGGCCAAGACTTACTTCTTCAAAGGAGACAGGTCCGCGTCATGTATCATCTAGCCGGGGGTGTCAATGGGGACATTTTTCCACTTTGCTAAGCACTTATAGGACATATTCTGAGAATCTGAATCTTTATGAGCCCAAAATGAGCACATGCTTTATGTCATATTTACCGCGAAATACTTATGAATACATTTTTGGTCAAAATGTCCACTCACTGTACTTAAACGGCGTCAGTCCAAAACAAATTTGTCGGGTGGTCGGAAAAATCACTCTTAAGACACACCACACTCATACCTGTCAACCTTTCGGAGCGCCAACCCATATAAACTACCAAAAAAATCCTTATAAAGAGCAAAAAATCCTTATAACATACCAAAGCATTTTATATGTCAAAATAACGGCAGAAAAAAACCCACGAAATTTTTAATGATATTTATTGTAGATCTCCATAATACAATGGCAGGTGAATGTCTAATCATCATTCTACTTCGTGGCATTACACTGTTCAGAGTTGTATTCCTGCGTTACTTTTTTCACCTTGTAGTTTAGAACTTGCTTGTACACTACCGAAGTATGGAATGAATACTCTGCTGTTTTCAACTAGGAACCACGTGATTTACTGGAACGTTACCGGAAATGAAAGCATTCGAGTAGACGAACACCATTCTGGGCAAAAGCAAACGGAACTACCTGTTAGGGAAAAAAAAAAAAAAACGGAAATTTTCAGAATCCGTATGATTTGTGCGATATGGCCATATATGTAAGATTCACCACAAAATCTGTATAAAATATGGCTAAACCGTACGAGTTGACAGGTATGCAAACATAACCACTTCGGATAATCTTTTCGAGAGATCCCAGAGTCGACCTTTTTCTGATTTTGATTGCAATGGAAGGAAGATGCTCAAATTTGTCCTGATTTTCATTGTGATCTGTATGCAAGCTGCTTGAGCAAGTGCATCAAGGTGTCTCGGAGGTACTATAGCTTCTCCCTTGTTGCAAATGAATGGCAGTGGAGTCTCACAGCTTGCCAGCATGGCTCTGTGACATGTTTGTACAGCTGTCACCATAAATCATCTGCAGTTGGGGTCACCAAGAGGGGAACGTGGCGCTGACAAATTGCTTTGCCACGATCATCACGGCAACGGTGATATCATGCCCGCATTTTGTTTATCTCCTCGCATGTGACACAATGAAGATGTATGAGCCTTTTTTGGTTATTGCTGCATTTCCGATCAAATTGAGAAGACCCAAACACATTTTAAAATCAGTCGATTTCTGAAATTGGTCCTTCATTTGTGGCGGTGCAGTCTCGACATGAAATCTGACTTCTTGATTTAGTCCTGGATTTATTTTTTTTAATCCACCCACAAAAATTGCAGTTATCAGTTAACAGGAAGAAGGCAGGTGTGGGGTATCAATTGCAAAATTCGTATCAATTTCCAATCGGCTGGAATGGTCGAGCATGTTGATTTATATACCGGTATTTTTTTAAAAGCCCCTAATTCCTATGTAACAATACCGGCCGAATTTGCATCATCATGCAGCCATTTTTTCTCACATACTGTACATCAGGGGTCCCCAACCTTTTTTGCCCCACGGACCGGTTTATGTCAGACAATATTTCCAGGGACCGGCATTTAAAGTGTGGCGGAAATAATACAACAAAATAATATGGTATGAGCTGCATGGAAACTGTGGTGTTTTCGAAATATAATAATAAACACAAGGAGCGTCTATTTGTTCTCTTTCTCTTTTAATGAATATGTTTTAGAATATCAAATAAAATGCTGGAGAGGCTGAAATGCGGCTACACAGATTTATGACAGGGCGGTGTAGCGCATCCCTGCATTCCAGTGTTGGCTATTTCGTAGACAAGTGCAGGGCGAAGATCTGTGCTGCTGCGGGAGTGGTCACAGCTTACTTCAATAATGGCCACTCAAAGGGGATCCTCTCATTCTCAGTCTTGATATGATATGGACATGGGTGAAGCAGGCGCATGTAGTTCCAAAACATCTGTGTGGGCACTTCGAGACCAACCCCCATCACCCACCCGCTATCGTTTGTGTATAATGTGCAGTTAGCTAGCTTTGTAGCTATGTCTACAACCCGAAAGTGATTTACACCAGGGGTCCCCAACCCTTTTTGCCCCATGGACCGGTTTATGTCAGACAATATTTTCAGGGACCGGCATCTAAGGTGTGGCGGAAATAATACAACAAAATAATATGGTATGAGCTGCATGGAAACTCTGGTGTTTTCGAAATATCATAATAAACACAAGGAGCGTCTAATCTGGCCGCAACACTCTCTCTGATCGCTATGGTAATGTTTAATGCCTTCAAAATACGATACAACGCAAATTCAAAGTGCATGAAAATGACGACTCACCACAGCCCCGAGCTTGATTTTCTGCAACCAGACGGTCCCATCTCGGGGTAATAGGAGACAATGACACCTCAAGTGTGTCCAGTCTACTTCGTAATTTTGTTTTAGTCGCCGTTGCTGCAGAAAACCCCCTCCTCACACAGGTAGCATGTCGGAAATAGCAACAGTGCTACTGTGGCGATCTCAGAATATTCAGCCATAACTTTAATCCAGTTGTCTCGAACGTACTTTTAAGGCCGCCGCCATTTGCGCTCTCCAGCAGTTTTATTACTCTTTTTGCGAGCTCTAGCGTTTTGTTTTTAGCGTAATCGATCACGTGACGAAGAAGCGCGGCTTGACGTGTGTCAAGCGTGACACAGACGGATGTAACGGAGAATCCGGTAATTTTTCAAAATAAAACATCTTTCGTATTCCGAAATAAATAAAACGGAATTAAGGCAAGTTCTTTCTGTGCGGCCCGGTACCAAATGCCCTGCGGACCGGTACTGGTCCGCGGACCGGCGGTTGGGGACCCCTGCTGTACATGGCGGTCACAGACTTGGTATATTCAACATCATTGTGGTCAAGTGACTATAATAATCATCTTGAGTAAACGTATCCATTAAATGAGGAGCAAAACCGTTGTTTAGTATCTCCAAAATATTTCTACCTCCTCCCACCTCGCTACTCTGGCGATATGAAATGATGAGATGAGCCCCTACATGCGGGACCATATTTACTTCCATAAACACTGCGCCACGTGATGTTGAGCATTTTTTAGTGCATGTCACTCGACGTCACGCTTTGTGCGCACGCGTGACACATCACGGCCACGTCGCATTTGCATTAGAAGTCGCATTAGTTATGTGACTGTGTGAACGAGTAAATAAAAAGATCAGATTAAACTAAAAATCTGAATTGAGCATCACGCTGGAACGTAAGCCTGATAGCCAAACTCAGAACCCAGTACAGCTGAGCTACACAACCAAGGAGTAAATGTTCCCATCGGACAGCCGGGATTTCGTTGCAACGTAAACGAGTATATAGCTCCATTTCAGTGGTCAAAGGAATGTGTCAATGCTGCTGTCAAGACGTTAATAAAAGCTAAACAAAATCATATTTTACTTGAAATGTGCATCTTCCTGTGCTGAGTTGAAAGAGTAAAACTAAATGTGAAAACCATTTGAGTTACCCAAAGTGCATCATTCTTTTTTAAACGCAATGGACTTTTTCACCTGCTGCCAACAGCTCCTGCAATCTGTTAGAGCGTGAACACACAATTGAGCACCGGTTCATTGGAATTTTTATGAATCACCCGATAGTGTAAAACAATGAAACTCTCTGCTTATATGAGTGTGAATGTGGTGTTTGTGTGCCATTTTCCAGGTACTGGCGCTACAATGAAGATATGAGGACCATGGATCCAGGTTATCCCAAGCCTATCACCATCTGGAAGGGCATCCCCGATTCTCCGCAGGGGGCTTTCGTGGACAAAGCCAACGGTACTCCACCCGGTGTCGCAAATCCCATTAGAGAGAGAGAGATTGCAACGGCATATACAGTTCAATGCCGCCGTTGTTTCAAAGCTGATTTGAGAGCGTGATGGCAGCAGACCGCCATTAAGCTGCTTTGCTTGTTGCTTACACTGAACACAAGGAAGGCACTGCAGCACCGGCGTTTGATTGTCACGTAAGCTTTGACCAGGCGTGTCACGTGACCCAGCAACAAGAACTACTCATGACACCCTGACCATATTTGAAAGACATTTGGTAACCTGGGGAGCGGTTTTAAAATGGACCTTGAGCATTTCACCCTGAGACAGCGCAACAATGTGATCAGGGGGAAAAAAAATGACATTGAAAAACTATAAACAGATTTGACGTGTTTTTTTACAAACTGGATATTCACCTTACTGAAAAGCCAAACATGGAACTAAAATGAGTCCATGTTGTAGAGTACTGCTGTCCAAACTAAGGCCCGGGGCCTTTTGCAGCGCCCAGTGCACTTTTTAGCGGCCCGCTTGGAATTAATTTTGCAGTTTGGGGGTTGGCAGCATTAGATGTTGTGGGGGCATGTGAGTAATGGGGACCAACACTCCTACTACGACAACTATTGTAACATAATTTCTCTTTCCTAACACTGTGGAGAAGAAAGATAATTCAGTTTCATGAACAAAAATTCCTCCACTTTCTGCTTCGTGAACAAATCACGTCGATGGTCCACAAGTGTTTGTCAGCTGGTGTTTTGCTTCTGAATGGGGAGATGGGATTCAGACATGCATTGCTGATCCGGATGTGTATGCTCCCCTTCAAAACAAAAAAGAAAAAGAAAAAATGTAGTGCTTACCTTTGTGGCCCGGTACCAAATGAGCAGAGGACCGATGGTAGGGAATGATAAGATAAGATCAGATAATATAACCTTTATTTGTCCCACACTGGGGAAATTTGCAGTCTACAGCAGCAAAATGGGGGGGGGCGTTGAAAAGAAAAAACAAAGTGTTGCATGCGCAAATGTTTCAGAAAAATAACTGTACACAGTATAGAATGCAATATAAATATAAGATATAAATACAAGCATATATGCAACTGCACATATGAAGCTTCATAAATGCATGCGCTAACCAATATTTCATGTTGCTGACAAATTGTGAATCAAAATGAAAAAGCAGCACTGAAATGCCGGCTCCCTGTGTCCATCCAGGCTTCACCTACTTTTACAAGGGTAAGGAATACTGGAAGTTCAACAACCAGCTGCTCCGCGTGGAGCCGGGCTACCCACGCTCCATCCTGCGCGATTTCATGGGCTGCGACGGTCTCCCCCCGGATCCCGACTGGGACTGGAGCCCGCCGGCAGCCGAGGAGCGCCACTACGACAGCGGCGACGCCGACGTGGTCATCAAACTGGACGGTGCGGGCGGTACGGAGAAGGCGGTGGCCATCGCCATCCCGTGTGTCCTGGCGCTCTGCATGATGGTCCTGCTGTACACCGTGTTCCAGTTCCGCAGGAAGAGCACGCAGCGCCACATACTGTACTGCAAGCGCTCCATGCAGGAGTGGGTGTGAGGAAGGCCTGGGCTCGCCGAGCTCGGATCGACAGGTTTCGAAATCGCCGGCCGCGTATTGCGATGCCTGGCAGAACTGCACAAAAGGAGACTGAAGGCAGTGAGGGAGCCATATCTCTTAAGTCCTGTGTATTTATCTACTTGGACTCTTTTTCTCTAACAAACTCAACAGTGCGAGTGTGACTCAAGTTCCTGTATGTAAGTGGACTTTTTTTTTTTTTTTGGTCTCTCCTGTCTGCACACTTGCTTGAAGAAACTTCCCGAGCACCAACCAATTAGATTTAAGCTTCAAATTGACTTTTGTTCTCAATGGAATCACCCTGAGCTGTGCTTTTTTTTTTTTTTTTTTAAATTGAAATTGTATGACGGATAGACACACACACACACACACACACACACACACACACACACACACACACACACACACACACAGATTGTGTGGACCTTTTCTTCCAAAGAGGATGTTGGCTCAAGTTTTTTCCCTTACTTTTGGTAACACATTCAGATTTTTTTTCAGAATATGTGAAGATGGCAGGCAGCTATAAAGTGTGGTAAAAATGAAACAACAATAACACAACACAACTAACTAGCCATTTTGAGGGTACGTCCTTCATCCAAAAAACTGTGCCATAACGGCCTCACGGAACTCTTTCAAAATTCAGTCCTGAATGCCGGTTTCGAGTTAGAAACTTTAGAATGAGCAGGCATATCAGTCCATTCATGAGTAAATGCACAAGATACAGGAAGTCGGCCATTTTTGTTTGAAGTGGTCATTTGGCCAATCAAAATTTGCTACCAAGTTTAAAGGGGAAGGAAAGTCAATATTGTTCTTTACAACAATATGTTATGTTCTATGCACTTCCACTAGTCCAAGCATGGCGTTCTGATGAAAATTAATAATGAGTTAATATGACTTGAGCAGAAAAATCCAGTCGTTTTCATTCATCTCTTGGTGCAGCCATTTTGGTCTTGTACTGCCATTAGTTGAGACAAAATGACATCATAGTCATCTCGGCAACTGTAATGTCATTTTCATTTGACAGCAAGTGGTAAGATGGCCGCCCCCTGCGATGTTTAAAAACGCTGCTTAATTCATATTTCACAAACACAATATTCATCAGAATACCATGTTTAGACACGTGGGTGCACATAGAACATTTTACTGTCATCTTGATTTCCCCTTAGAAGCATGTACACTAAACATACTAGTACTGTATTGCAAAATTGGGGAAAACTATATTTTGTTATTTTCAGAGCTTGGTCACAAAGTTTTATCACCATATATCGATAGAAATTTTTGACTTCCCAAGAGCAAAGTGAATTCTTAGTCATCAATTCTAATGTTAATGTAAAGTTACATCAAAGTTGACTAGTCAGTACAGTACGGCGATCGGCAACATTTCCGCACCACTTATGAATTTGATGAAGCTGCTTAGAAAGAAATAAAAACATCTGATTAAAATACAGTCCAGAATTACACTGAATCTAATTACAATCAGTGGGAGCGCTGCGTTTTTCTCATGGCAGGCCGTCCTGTACTAACTACTCAAAGTGTTACGATGCTTGTTCTCATTAGCACACAGTTGTTGGGCAGAACGTTCTGGCGACAAATATGGAGCGTCACTTGGCGCCGCTGCCCTTGTTCCTCCCCGCCAGTCCCATGGTCCCCCTGCCCTGAATAGATTAGCAGCAATCTAACTGGCCGACGCTCGCGCCGGACGGCTAACTGCTATGCTCATCCACAATCAGCCTTTGTCATCTGTAGACTGAGTTGTCTTCGGAGCATTGTGTTCTGGAAGATTATCTTTCACCAGCGACCGTGGTTGACGGCCGAGTCACAAGTCCTCCTTATCGGCCGATTGGAAGACGAGATATCAAACACACGTGATTACTGTATTAATTACTGTAATCAATCACATGGATACGGGTTAGTAAAGTGGACTAGTTGACTAGTTTGTTTGATGCAATACCTTTATATTGAGTACTCTCATCTTCACCTCCCCACTTTAACACAACTAATGTTATTATATATAGAGATATTGATAGATTTCTTTTGGGAAGAAAACTAAAACATTTCTGTGTCAAAGTTATCTTGGCATTGGAGAAGTAAAATGACCCTAACCTACCTAATCCGAATCCTAAACCATTACAAATATTTCTGTCCAATTTAGCTCGGTTTGAGAGCTTTTTTTTTTTTTGTTTGTTTGTTTGTTTCCGCTATCAACAAGTGCATTCCTTTCACCTTCAACAAATTTGGTCATCCATACTATGTTTTGTGTTTGGACATCGCATGTGGGAATGGGGTTGAAAGCAAAAGAAGACTTATTTTTCTTCTGGGAAAAGAGAAAAAAAAAAGAATAGTCTTTGAATCTCAAGACACAACGTGAGATATGAAGTGCGTGTTCATCCAGTGTGTGGCTGAAAATATTAAGTAATTTTACTAAAATAAAACAATAATTCAGATTAACAGCAAAAAAATAACATTGCTAAGAAGAGAAAGGATCCAATCTTGTTTAACGACTACCACTGCTTAAATCAATGAGTATATTTATAGAAATAAATCACCTCTAACATTTCACATACTCTGTGACATTAGATATCCAAAATGAAATATTTATACACGAGACAATGTCGAACCAAAGTCTGATTAAATATACAAGATGAGCAGCTTCTGACAAATATGTATCATCAACGCAGGCGCGTCAGTTTAAGTGGAGCTTTGATGGATCTTTTTTTTTTTTCTACTTGAAACAGACTTAACCTCTCAGTAAACGTGTTGCAGCCTTCAAAGGTGATGTCATTTACGTTGGGTGGAGCTTTCGCATCATCATTTTTGTGGTGCCCTGCGACTGGCTGGCAACCAATTCAGGGTGATCTCCGCCAACGGCCCCAAGACGGCTGGGATGGGCTCCAGCATTCCCGCGACCCTCATGAGGAGAAGCGGACCCATAATGAATGGTTTAAGTTTAGTGGCGGAGGAGGTTGAAGCTGCGGTCCTAAAGGTTCTACTTGCTGTACAAGGTGTCTTTTTGTGCTTTTTTTTTTTTAAAGAAATTGGACCTGACCACCATCTGTGACTGTGTACAAGGTATTATGTCAGTCTTAAAAGCATTTAAAAGTCGTAAAGTGGACGTGCGTGTGATGAACCGTGGATTTGTGGGTACAATAAGGCCAGGTGGGACAGTATTAAGTACCGTATTTCATGTTAGAGAAAGAGAAATGCATTTGAAGCTGCTATTTTATCTCCTAGACTGCTCATTGCATTCATGTGTTTTTGTAGAGAGACCAATCACAAGCATTGAACGGAGTACTGACTGACACTTTGACGTGTGGACTAACTCCACCTTTGGGTTTTATTTTATTTTCTTGTCTGCCTTTCATCCAACTTTGTGCTGCTAAGCATTAGGGCTAAGACAGGAAGTAGCTGATGCAACGAAGGAAGGTTTTGTTCTTTTTAAATTCCCGACACGTCCGAGGCCTCATGTAGTAGGATTAAACGTATATACAGTATGTACATAAAGTGGAGGATGCTGTCTGCTTGAAAGATTTGTTTTTATTTAAACCATCTACTACTCCAAGGGTAACGACATGCTGTATGTTCTAAATAAAAACAAGTGCATAACAAACGAGTGAGTCACAGAGGCCTTGATTGTCCCAAAGCATGTTAAAGTGAAAAGTAGTGATGGGTCCAGCAACACCGATGTGTCGACGCACGCGTTGAGCTCACAGAGCAATCCCTGCGTCGGTGTGCATGCTGCTTCAAGACGATCACGTGACTAATACATGAACTGCGTCGACTCAGTCCAGGGGGCGTCGACGCCGCAAAAGCCCGCCAAACTGTGTTTATAAGGAAGTGCGTCGAACGACACAATGCCGCCTGCCGAAACAAGCCAGACCTCACCCTCGCTCGCTTGTCAAAGTACATGCGTTATTTTTATGGAGCAGCTCCCGGGGAAGCGCAAATTGTCCGCCATGTGGGACCATTTTGATCTCCTTTTGGAGAATAAGGTATTTATTCAAATCTCCTTGTCTCACCAAGTGCCTCTCAGATTATTGACATGTCTTGTTCCATTCTAATACAAATCCATTTCAAGTAGTGATGGGTCCATGAGGCGTCATGAAGCGTGTTGACACAATGACACACTGTGTTGATACTGTGTCGCTGACCACTGATACCTGCTGGACTTTCAAAATCCCTGCAGGCAACCAACTTGACAGACTGAACTGAGTGATCTGATGACGAAGTGTATCCAATATCATTGACATCTATGCATTCATATTGTATTATTCATTATGTTTGAATAATGTGAAAATTCTGTGAATGAGGATGCTTGTGGGCTTTGTCTTCAAAAATCTTTATTCAGAAAAATAAGTTGAATTTGAGTCTGTTGCGTTTCTTGCATACTATTTCCCCTCCTGTGGAGAACACACACTCACATGGCACTGATAATGCCGGCGTACAGAGGAACTCCTTTGCAAGGTGGGAGAGGTTTGGAAAAGTAGTGTGTTGGTTCTTCCAATATAACAGCGGGTCTTGACTGCGTGCAACATTCCCCTCTGCCAGGTATCGCTGGACCTCAGATACAGCATCTGCTGTTGCACTTCTTCCTAGTCTCCCGACCTCATCATCCAAATGTTGCCACAGGTCATCTAAAAAACAAAACCTAACAAAATTGGCATTTAGAACAGTTTCCAAAAAAACAAACTAATAAGGATGAGTAACATGCCAGATGTGCGTCGGTGTACGTACTGCTTCAAGACACTTCCAGGTTGAGTGTACGCTGGCGTGTCTGGCTGCCGCTGCTCACTCGCAATTATTCTTTTTTAGCATTTGTTTTACGTTTTTTTACGGTTTACTCTCGTCATGGGAGAAACCTTCATCTCCTGTCGCAATTCGTTGTGGTTTTGGACTGTCGGTCGTCGCACGGTTGTCAGGGAAGCTTGTCTTTATCGGCAGAGGTGGATCTCGAAGAGCGAACGACGGTAGTTGCTCCATGATCACAAAGTCCTTGTGCTCCTGTTGAACTTTTATTGTTTACATATGCAAAATACAAGAAAAACACTGCCCCCGATATTTGCATACCATGCCCCCGGTCCGGCCTCTCGGTAGTGATCTGATTACCTTGGTTTAAGCTTTGAACCACAGATACGTTGACACCTTCCAGTCTGGTCTACAACGAATCAGCCAGTCGCAGACTTCGCAGATGTCAAATGTCCGCCTGGGCGCGACACCCGTTTCCAAACCGTCTTTTGATATTCTACAACACTTCATTCCTAAATTGTTTATTCCCACTTTGTGACCGAGTCTAGCCTTCTTCCATCTGTTCGCCCCCTTGTTTTGATATGATACCTGTGGACTTCAAAAGCCCTCCGCCCAAACGGCTGACACCTTTGCGCGCAGGCATTTGGGAGCGCTGAATACGCCCCAAACTTCTAGACATGCCCAAATTAAATGAAACTTTAAACATGATACCATTTTTTATTTCTCTATCACTGTCAAGTTTCCAAGTCACTGTTGGCTTGTTGATCTTGCTCGCTGTTGTCCTTCAAGTGTTGCTTTCTTGGCCCTTCGTTATTCATAGATTTGAATCTGTGAGTATTTTATTTTTTTCTTATTGCTCTTGAACTTTGGCTTCAAGACATTTTATAATAATAAAAATACATTTGTTTGTTTATTCTCTGCTTTTGTTCCTGCATTGTTTTTCCTGGCTCCTTGTGACCAGCGATTTCTGTTTGGACGTTGTCAGTGCCCTTTTCCCAAAACATTATTCGGTTTGGTCCAGAACCTGACAGAATCAACTAGAGGTGACTTGGAAACTTGACAGTCCATCAAATATGAGGCAAGGCTTGATTGGGAAACGTATCACAGGTGTACCTGCTGAAGGGAAATGCCCTTCACTCCAATTGGATCGGAAACACAATCAAAACAGACAGAACATGACACTAATAATAATGATGATGATGATGATTGATGACACTGGATAACAAGCAAATATTTTCAGCACATATTTGAGGACACCTGAATGTTCTGAGCTTACCTGGTAGCACATTGTAGAAGTTGCATTAGTTGACAGCGTCGTCGAAAACAACGGTGAAGCCAAGAGATTTGGATTGAGCCTGGTGGGGCACATGACAAATCTTTGAACTACACGACAGCACACACCATCACTGGGGTCATGATGCTGTCACGAAACAAGCTTCGCTCTGTTCACAACCTTGCTGTTAATGGTAGTGGTGCACAAGCAACTCTGTTGTATTTTGTTCAAATCTATGCAGCCATTTTCTACAAAAGGAACATTACTTGTGACAACAACAATGGACAGAGGCAGAGAAACCAGTGAATTAAGAATTAAGATATCCTTCATTTGTCCCACACTGGGGAAATTTACAGTCTACAGCAGCAAAATTGGGGGATAGAAAGAAGAAAAAAAACAAAGCTCAACACAAAACAACTGACGCAACAATGAGGCACACCTGGACAAGATGGGAGTGGCTGAAGAGCAGGGGGAAATGAAAACCTAATGACCTAAAGACAAGACATCAATACGGGACACGGGGATAGCATAAAACAAAACCAAATATAGTATAATCCAAACATGGAAATCACGGGTCATGGTGAAGATCTGTTTGCTGACGAATTGAGGGATTTGTCATGAAAGTGGTGATGCCAGGAAGTAATTGTTTATCAAACCTTCCACAGCCAGATTTCATGAAATACACATACAGAACCTTGCCCAACACACTCAAAAGAACAAGTCAAAGTAAAAAGCAATATTTTTCTAGGCTGAATTTACAAAATAATTTTCTTTGCCATTGCTTTGATTTTGTGTCCTGCCTCATAGTTTCATAGTTCTAGCTCATGCACTGATTCGCTAGATAACAGCCAATCAGCGAGATCAGCTGCCGCCATTTTAAATCTTTTGATCAATGGCTCATTCATTCGATTCACATATAAAAAGCACAATGACACAAAAATCGGTAGGTCGGTGCGCTGATATGTCTCTCTTGATATATACTGTGTGTATGTATGTATGTATTTGATTTTGTGTCCTGCCTCATAGTTTCATAGTTCTAGCTCATGCACTGATTCGCTAGATAACAGCCAATCAGCGAGATCAGCTGCCGCCATTTTAAATCTTTTGATCAATGGCTCATTCATTCGATTCACATATAAAAAGCACAATGACACAAAAATCGGTAGGTCGGTGCGCTGATATGTCTCTCTTGATATATACTGTGTGTATGTATGTATGTATAAACATTTATACATATATATATATAAAAAAATCCTCGTCTCACCCCTCGGGTGGTGTCCATCCCTCATTCAGCTCGGGTCCTCTACCAGAGGCCAGGAAGCTTGAGGGTTCTGCGCAGTATCCTTGCTGTTCCCAGCACTGCACATTTCTGGACTGAGATGTCCAATGTTGTTCCCGGGATCTGTTGCAACCACT
>NW_017805540.1:5348828-5393828 GCF_001891065.2 Hippocampus comes
ATCACCTTGGTATATGCCACATTTGATGGACACTTGGGTAAGTGGCTTGCCATTGGGTTTAAGTGTGGTTTTCCACATCCTCATCGAGTTCGCAACGAAGGCTCTTAGGGTCCTGTTCACCTGATACAACAAGGCGGCTGGATAGCTCAGTTGGTAAGGCATCGGTTTGGCGTACGGGAGACGGTGGTTCGAATCCCGCCTGGGGCAAAAATGAGCACATAACACCATCCAGTGTGGGTCCTTCACGCTAATGCCTACCTCATGCAATGATGAGAGACAATAAAATGAATGACATGCCGGCTCAGACGTCGCCCGGCCAAACAAGGTCTGCGTCAGGTGCTGGGGAACCAGAGCACCTTGATGAAAAATGGGCTACTGGAACAAAGCGGAGATGGGCGAGATGCGATAACATGGCTCTGTTGGAATGCTACTACTCAAGCAACCCTCGTCAGAGGGGTTACATGCAGAGAATGCAGGCTGAATGGTTAAACAACTAGTAGCTCAGTATTCCAACATCCACAAACGGCAATTGCTGTCACAACTTGAGATTGACGAGGTACAACGCAGGGTCCACGGTGAAGGGCCCCAGGCTGCCAGATCAGAGGAGGAGGTCATACCAGAGATTGGGAGGCAAGCCCCAATGAATGCAGATGATGAGAACGGGAGGCCAGCCCCAATGAATGAAATGCTGAGCGAGGCAGCAACTGATACGAAAGCTAAGATCATGGCGAGAATGAAAGCTGGGCAACCTAGAAACCGATTACAACGACTATGTGAAGTACCACCTGAAAGTCTCATGGAAAGTGCGATCCCAACCATAACGATATATGTATATATATACATACACATATAAATGTATATTCTAAAGACGGTGTCTTTTCCTACAAATGATTTGTGGCCAAGTGCAAGGAGATCTGAAAATACTGTGGGAATGGCCACTGTGGAGCTCCTACGCTGCTTTTATGGTGAATGCTTAAAACTATAAATCACGAAAAATTGTTTAAACAGAATTATTATTTTCTTCTGACTTTACCATTCTTGGCCAAATTATATCACAATGATCCATGCATGCGGGCCTCCCCTTAACAATTGTATCAGCGATGATACAGTTCAATGGATAGTTTTAACACTATTTGATCAGTTTTTAATAATTGGATTTATTTGGTTTACAGCCAGGCAGCCAGAATTGAGGCCTTGTGGTTGGTCATCATTAACCTCTGTCAGGAGGTCCCGTGAAGTCCCCAACTGCTCCCACCTCGCTGCACTGGCCTCATTGATCAAATGCTGCATGTCAGGATCAGCTGATGTGCGGATGACAGTCAGGCGTGCCAGCAAGAATAACGCAATTTTATACTTGTTGTGCATGCTCATTGTGACATATGACTTCTCTTCAATAACAACTTTGTGTCAGTGTGTGTCATTTTCAATTCAATTACCAGTAGCAAGGAATTCAGACTTCAAAAGATGGAGAGAATCTAAAGAAACTTCAAGGCCAAAAACCATCACTTCTTGGTTTTGTCGGAATCTCGTGGATTTGTTTTGCATGGTCGCTATGGCTATTTAGAGCATCACATCACAGGTCGAATAGTAATATCACAAAATGTGTTTGCTTCCTTTTCTTCCATCCCTCATTGCCTCAGAGAGTAATTTTCTATGGTGTTCTGTGGATAATCTGGAATGAACAAACAGATTCATCCATCCATCCTTTTTCCGATCTGCTTTTATCCTTACAAGGGTCGCGAGGGGGGTTGGAGCCTATCCTAGCTGTGTTTGGGCAGTCGGCGGGGGACACCCTGACCAGGTTGCCAGTCAATCGCAGGGCACACAGAGATGCTCACACTCACACCTAGGGACAATTTCGAGTGTTCCATTAACCTGCCACACATGTTTTTGAAATGTGGGAAGAAACCGGTGTACCCAGAGAAAACCTACGCAGGCACGGGGGAACATGCAAACTCCATATAGGAAGGCTGGAGCCGGGATCGAATCCACGACCTCTGCACTGTGAGGTCGACACACTAACCGCAAACAGATTCACCCACGCCAAAATTATGAGACACTTCGCTGGAGTCGGCTAAATTTGTGAGAGAAGTCCACGCAGTCAAATCGTTGTGGTTGTCTCACACAACAATGCAAATTCACCATTTTTCAGCAGTCAACAGAAAAAAAAATACCCACAAACTGTGTCCCACTCACATCCTACAACCATTAAAAACATATACAGTGTGTGTATATATATATATATATATTCATTTCTTTTCATACATGTTAAAAATATTAACAATACCATCGATATATGTATATATATATATATATGAAACAATACAATGCAAGAAACCATAGCACGTGATAGAGTTAGCGCTTACAACCTCAAAAATACATTCATCAATACAAAGACAATTGGAGCAAGAGTGCAATTCATTTCAATTTATACTTAGGATAATTTACTACTATACTGTACTAGATTAAGATATCCTTTACTGTGCCATTTTGGAATTTTTTGGGTGGGGGGCTGGCAGACGTTAACATAAATGTAATGAAATTATGCCCATGCCACAGCATAGAGCAAAGAACAAAACTCAAACTTTGGAGGATTAAATTCATTGATCCGCATCCGAATGTAAATGTGATTCACCAAAAGTGTACTCTTGCTACAGTCAAAACAAACACAACGTTACAGAAATGACAAAGTTCAGTAAAAATGTTAAATTAAAACTACTAAATGAATAAATGAATTCAATTACATTGAAATCATACAAACACTCTGAATTGTCCCTAGGTGTGAGTGTGAGCATGGATGGTTGTTCGTCTCTGTGTGTCCTGCGATTGGCTGGCAACTGGTTCAGGCCGCCGCCTACTGCCTGGAGACAACTGGGATAGACTATAGCACCTCCACGACACTGTGAGGATAAAGCTTACTGGAAAATGGATGGATGGATGAAATCATACACATGCTTTGCCACAAAAATCAACTTGCAACATTACAAGTTACAGACAGGAAAATTAACATAAACCATAAAATATTACATGCACGGAAAATTCTACTGGATCCCCCGCACCCTGCCCACCACCTTTTCCAGCTACTCCCCTCAGGCAGGAGCTACCGATCCATGCGCACCAAATCCAGCAGACACTTGAACAGCTTCTTTCGTCTAGCTTTAACTCCCTAAACAGTCACTGACGTATACTCCACCGCACCAGACACTTCAAAGCGCTCAAGGACATCTGCACAATTGCACACTTCTTGTCCTACAAATACTGCTACTGGTCACTTTAAAATGGTTCAATGATTTTCTGCACCAACTGCACAACTGTTATAGTATTGTATTCTACCACTGATCACTTTCGCTCTGCTTGATACTTTGCACATTGTCTCACAGTTGTCACAGGGTGGTACCACCGCACGACGGTTCACTTACATTACGAAATGTCCTTCCATACTTAATTTTTCCATATTTATTTGTCATGTCCTTGTTTATGATGATACTAATGCAGCGTGTTATACTGAAGACAAATTCCTTGTGTGTTCTACATACTTGGCCAATAAAGATGATTCGGATTCTGATTCTGATTCTGATGAAAATGAGCAGAACATTCATATAAAATTTTAACCAGAACATTAAATGGATCAGATTATATACCGGGTACAGAAAAGAATGCCTAATAATCCATCCATCTATCCCAGCTGTCTTCGGGCAGTAGGCGGGATACACCCGTAACTTGTTGCCAGCCAATCGGAGAGCACACATAGACAAACAACCATTCCTGCTCATAATCACAATCCTCAGGACAATTTGGAGCGTCCAATTAACCTACCTTGCATGTTTATGCAGAGATAATGTAAGACAGAGAGTTGGAGATAAAAGACGATCTCCATGTCAGGTCATTTATTAATAATAATACTGTAACTAACTGCGTGCTTAATCTATTAGCAGGCCGTCATTGAGCCGAGCGCGTGAGCCTGCATCAAACGGCTTTATAAGAAACATCTGGCCGGCATTTGTCCAAGCGCAGATTCTCTTTGAGCTCAGGAAGAGCAAGAAACGCCTCCACCTGCCGCCATGAAGACTCTCATTCTACTCGCTGGACTCGTCGCCCTTGCAGCCGCCATGCCTGTTCCTGTGCCCTACCACGCCTTCTGCAGAACTCTCTGGTAAAACTTACTATGTATTATCAATATGTACGCTATTTACAGAATATGCACTGATCGCGAACGTGAAATTGCAGGATGAATCTAAAACCTTAAATAGTCAACTTCATTTGAGCTTTTCTAAACTTTTGAGAAACAGCAAAAAAAAAAAAAAAAAAGAATCCAGCGAAGACCACTTTCGTGCCTTTCTGTGACTCCTCCAGTCACTGTGTCTCTCAGTTGGAATTATACTGTTCACCTTTTCACATCATGTGACAAAGACATCACTTTTGATCAAGAATTGATCAACTGAAGCTCACCATTTCAATGTGGCCACTCAGCTTAGCATTTTGCAAAAGAGTAACTGGAAGAATCACAGAAAGGCATAGGAGTGGTTGTCTCTGCAATGTTGCAATTCAGTTCCTTGTTCGAGAGCAATACGTTGTGGAAAAGTACGGAAGACCTGAGCAAGACAAAGGCATTACATTCCAAAGTACAGAGAAGGTCAAACTAAGTTGACCTCTAAAGGTGAGAGTGCATTTCAGGTTGATATTTTATCTAGATGCCCAATGTCACTCATTTTATGTGTGTGTGTGTGTGTGTGTGTGTGTGTGTGTGTGTGTGTGTGTGTGTGTGTGTGCGTGCGTATACATACAAAAAGTGGCATGGTAGTCAACTGGTTAGCACGTCGGCCTCACACTGCAGAGCTGCAGAGTTTGATTCTGGTTCCGGCCTCCCTTTGCACAGTTTGCATGTACATTCACACACACACACACACACACACACACACACACACACACACACACACACACACACACACACACACACACACACACACACACGTAATGTGATATCGTCTGTGTACCTTTAGGCTATTTTCTTCACCGTGTGCAGAGGTCAGCACCAAATTGATGCAGCAGATCCAAGCCTTCAACCCCATGTTTGGCTGCAAAAAGTGTCACTACATGGTAATCTTGTTTTCACACGTGTGTGTTGAAAATACCATTTACGGCTCTCTGCAAGCTGAAATTTACCGGTATGAAAAAAATTTCCGAGTTTTTTGAAAGATCGCACAGTATTTTTTTTATATTAAAAATATGTACTTTGAACGTTTTGTGAACTGATTTTAAATTGTAAAAATAAAAATAGAGTTAAGATCATACGAGTTTTTTAACATCCTGTACTTTGTATGTTACGTGATATTGGCTATTTTTATTCAACTCATGACAATTTAAAAACAGAAGAGTTAAATTTTACAAGACATGACTCTAAATCAGGGGTGGGCAAACTTTTTGGCTCGGGGGCCACATTGATTTCTAAATTTGACAGGTGGGCCGGGTCAGGACAAGATACGGTACATATAAGAAAAATGTATGTTGACAATCCACACCAAACATCAACAGAACAAAAGCATAAAAGTATTCCCATACTTTTTCTTTTTTAATGAGAACAGTGAAACAACTATGGTATATGTCCTGTATGAACATCCAAGTATGCTAACAACATACATGTGACAACACAAGCAACAAAGTACAACAATATATTGGCCAAAAACTGCAGCACACAGTACAAGTACAGTATATGACAAAATATAACAAAGTTAGGACTATTTGCTACAAAATGAGACGTGTAAGAGACCTGGTGTTTTTTCTTTCCACTCACTCATTGTCTCTGACTTGACCTCCCCTCGATCACCACACATGACAGCGTTGCTCAGCTGATGTCGCGCAACGAACTTTTGAAGCCAGCCACGGGACGCTTCACAGTCTTCGATGCTCATAGTTAGCGCTCTGGGACTCGCTTCCTCTCTTTTTAGCGGTCCAGTTTGCGGAAAGTTTTTAGCACGATAACAGTCAAACCATTCCAGGAAACATTTATTTACTAGACTGTCCGTCGAGCCGCAAGCAATTCACTCTGGGCATGGAAATAGCCAGAATCGGACTGAGCAAGAATCGCTTTCTCGTTTTTCAAAGTCTCGTACATTTGAGTCTTTCAGACTCCCAGCGTCTCCTGAATGTTTCGTACTTTGTAACCCGCTTCGTTTAATCAGGTAAACTTCACTTTCTCTTCCGTGGCCATTACTGTTCCTCTTCATTGATCATGCCATGATCGACAGGACGTAAAAATGTTCGCAATTACAGTAAAACTCACTGCAACAAAGAGTAACTTGCATGTCACTGTTTTGGATCCAATGACAGAAAATAGCAGCGCCGACACACTTATTCCGTCGTATCGAGCCGGAGTTGCTTGAGTTGGCACTACTGCGGGCTTCCGTACCGCCTCCCCCTCCCTCCCTGTGCTCTGCAACTTCAAGTAACTGCGCCACCTGGCGTTGAAATGCCTGTCATTACAAGTCCAAATGAAATGAATGCAATCATTTACATCGAACCTTAATTGTGTACCAACCTTCGGCGGGCCGGATTAAAGAGACCAATGGGCTGCATTTGGCCCACGGGCCGTAGTTTGCTCACCTCTGCTCGAAGTACTTTCGAGGTTTTTTTTGAATGAAATGGAAATTTGTCACACCATTTTATAATTAAAAATGAAAAAAAGAATCGAAGAGGCTGGTTAGCATGTTTGCCTCGCAGTGAAGAGATCATAGGTTAGATTCCAGGCCCCGGTTTTCCTGTGTGGAGTGTGCATGTTCTTCCTGTGCCTATGTGGGTTTTTTTCCGGGTACTGCGGTTTCCAAACACATGCATGGCAGGTGAATGGAACACTCTAAATTGTCGCTTGGTGTGAGTGTGACCGTGGATGGTGGTTCGTCTCTGTATGCCTTGTGAATGGCTGGCAACCAGTTCAGGGTGTACTTGCTGCCCGAAGGCGGCTAGGATAGGCTCCAACACAGCTGCGAGCCTCGTGAGGAGAAGTGGCACCCATAATGGATGGATGGATGAAAGAGAATCGAATTTGTAACAACACAATATCACACTACATTTTAACATTTTTAAACTTGAATGTTAAAAAAATATTGTCAGCTCAAAGAACAATAGAAAAGACATCATGCCTTTTTTAAACCACAACACGTGCTTTGTTGACCGCCAGAATGCAGTTTTGCATTGGTTTTCGTATGTTTCCCAAAAACACATCATCTTTCTTCCATTTTTCTTGATGTGACGGTCCATGAGAGCAATTTGGACGCCCCATCAGAAAACGTGGCAAGAAATCCAAATCAAATGACATTTCCACAGATTTAAACATTCCAATCGTTCCTCCAGCTGGTAGCCGGCACTCCTTTGGGCCTCATCGCTAACCACAGTTCCATCGACGGCCTGGCGGTTGAGAACATCACCTTCACCTTCAGCTCCACTCTCATGACCGGAGGATGCAGGGTGTCCGTACGTCCACCCACTCTTATTACATTGTGTGGTCTTGTAGTCATGAATGCCATTTGTAATCGTCTTTACATGCCACAAGATGGTGTCAAGAGACTACTTGTGTCTCCACGTAGCTCCGCACTTGTCTTGAAATTGTTTTGCTGAAAATTTGCAGTTGTTGTGGTCTTTCCGAAACACCCTACTTAACATTGTCTATACAGAAATTGGCATCAAGGGAGTATATATGAATGATATATCTTGACCGAGAGACAAGCTCTGTGTCAGGGAGGAGCTAAGTTCAGTCTTGGTTGTGAGCAGAGTGTTTCCTCTGAAACGCAGTCATCTGTAAGCTGTCTAGGGTGACGACGTTAGATTAAGTTGCAATAATATTCAAGTGTTTGGAGATCATTTTGGTGATCACAGGCTAAATGTTTGACAATGAGTGTTTTTGTGGGGGGTTGTACACAGGGCCAGTCCACCTCTCTGGGATTCACCAGCCTTCTGGACAACGGCCTCAACTATTGCAACCTGTACGATCTGCTCTCAGGTTAGCCACTCACATGCAAGGGAGAGACATTTTAAGCAATACCATGCTAACCCTAATGTGTTTTCATTTTTCCTTCAGCTAGCGGACTGGCCAGCGGACCTGGATTCATGGAGATGACCAACGAGTGGGCTTGCCTGGGTTACGGACTTGCCACATGCAAAGCTTGAAAGAAAAGAAAAAAAGAAAAAGAAAGCAACAAAAAACTTATACTGTCTTTTAAGCATTCAAATGGTCTCCTGTGCATCTTATAGTTGACGTTTGCCGATTCTTGATCGAAACGCTCTGTCGCGATCTTGTGTCAGAAAGAGTTTTCCATCATAAATATGTTTGTGCATTTAAGGTGTCTGGACTGCTCCTTGAGCACTTCAACTACTTTCTGCTGCATGTTTAAAAAGTGTTTGCATTTAATCGAAATGATGAATTATCAGTAAAAACCAAAATCCTGATGAACAAATATGCTATTTTGTCGGTGTTTGTGTGCCAGAGGGACAAGAATCCGACTTGATAATAGGATTATATGAGCCATGTAATTTCTATTTTACTGAAGAGATGAGACCTGGTTAAACGTATAAGCTCCTAACAGTGGGCAGAAAAATAAAACTGCAAAATATTATTGATGTATTGAAGCTTTTTTTTAGAATGCAGTATGACTAGTTGGTTGTAAAAAAAAATTGATGGCTGTGTGGCATCCACCCAACCAAAAATGGAAAAAAGAAGGGGGGGGGGTTAATCAACAAGGGCACTCTGATTTACTCCCAGATAATTACTCCGAGTTTGTGCTTCAATTGAATCTTTTGTGATATCAGTCCAGGAACTATTTGTACGACGGAGCCCCTGCATGTTTGCACTGACAGGGAAGAAATTTCTCCAACAAAATTGTCACCTATAACAAAACGAGTGTGTTGTCGTGGCCGAGTGGTTAAGGCGATGGACTAGAAATCCATTGGGTTCTTCCCGCGTAGGTTCAAATCCTGCCGACAACGATCACCTCTCAGAAAAACATTTTCTGAAATGTGCTTCTCTTCGTCAGAGTCAGCATCTTTCATGTCAAATCTCCAACCTGCATTCCCTGTTGACAGGACTTCCACCTGGGTCGAGAGCCCAAACTGCATTTCTCGTCTTTCGTTTTCACCACGAGCCCACGCCAACATTTGTGGTGCAAAGTCGCAGCCATTGTCCCGGGACTCCTGCACGGCCCTCAAAATTAGGCACTCTCGGACAAAAATGTCACCTACAATAACAACAACTGTGTTGTCGTGGCTGAGTGGTTAAGGCGATGGACTAGAACTCCATTGGGTTCTTCCCGCGTAGGTTCAAATCCTGCCGACAACGATCATCTCTCAGAGAAACATTTTCTGTAATGTTGTGCTCCTCTTCTACAGAGTCAACATCTTCAATGTCAAATCTCCAAACTGCATGCCCTGTCGACAGGACTTCAACCTGGGTGGACAGACCAAACTGCCATCATTTTAATCATGGGCCACAGCAACATTTGTGGTGCAAAATAGCCGCCATTGTCTCAGAAATCCTGCGCTCAAAATTAAGTACTCTCCTCCAAAAATGTCAACGATAAGCACACAAGTGTGTTGTCGTGGCCGAGTAGTTGAGGCGATGGACTTGAAATCCATTGGGTCCTTCCCGCGTAGGTTCAAATCCTGCCGACAACGATCACCTTTCGGAGAAGCATTTTCTGAAATGTTGTGCTCCTCTTCGACAGAATCAGGATCTTTGATGTCCAATCTCAAAATTGCATTCCCTGTCGACAGGACTTCAACTTGGGTCGAGAGACCAAACTGCATTTCTTTATCTTTCGTTTTCACCACAAGGCCATGCTACATTTGTGCTGCAAAGTAGCAGCCATTGTCACAGGACTCGGGCTCAGGCTGAGACCCTCAAAATTATTCTTCTACAAAAATGTCACCCAATAAACGTCAAATCAGTTGTCGTGGCCGAGTGGTTAAGGCGATGGACTTGAAATCCATTGGGTTCTTCCCGCGTAGGTTCAAATCCTGCCGACAACGATCATCTCTCGGAGAAACATTTTCTGTAATGTTGTGCTCCTCTTCGACAGAGTCAGGATCTTTCATGTCAAATCTCAAAACTGCATTCCCTGTCGACAGGACTTCAACCTGGGTCGATAGACTAAACTGCATTTCTTGTCCATCATTTTAATCATCGGGCCACACCAACATTTGTGGTGCAAAATAGCCGCCATTGTTTCAGGAATCCTGCGCTCAAAATTAGGTACTCTCCTCCAAAAATGTCACTTATAGTGAAAATTCTGTGCTGTTGTGGCCAAGTGGTTAAGGCAATGGACTAGAACTCCATTGGGTTCTTCCCGTGTAGGTTCAAATCCTGCTGACGGCGATCATCTCTCAGAGAAACATTTTCTGAAATGTTGTGGTTCTTTTGAAGAGAGTCAGCATCTTGAATGTCAAATCTCCAAACTGCATTCCCTGTTGACAGGATTTCAACCTGGGTCGAGAGACCAAACTGCATTTTTGCCCATCATTTTAATCATGGGGACACGCCAACATTTGTGGTGCAAAAAACTGCCATTGTCTCTGGACTCGGGCTTAGGATGAAACGAGACCCTCAAAATTATTCTCCTACAAAAACATCACCCAATAGATCTCAAATCAGTTGCCGTGGCCGAGTGGTTAAGGCGATGGACTTGAAATCCATTGGGATTTTCCCCGCATAGTTTCAAATCCTGCCGACAATGATCACCTCTCGGAGAAACATTTTCTGAAATGTTGTGCTCCACTTCGACAGAGTCAGGATCTTTCATGTCAAATCTCAAAACTGCATTCCCTGTCGACAGGACTTCAACCTGGGTCGAGAGACTAAACTACATTTCTTGTCCATCATTTTAATCATTGGGCCACACCAACATTTTCAGATTCAGATTCAGATTCAGGAAACTTTATTTATCCCCATGGGGTAACTGGACTTAACAGGCACGCTCTGCACAAGAAACATGAAAAACAATGACGAACATGGGATACAGTGCGAAGGGCCTGTCGGTACTCGCCATATGTACAGCGCCCCAAGATCTTACTTAGAAAGTAAACACAAGGGAATGCGAGGGGAAAAAAAAGCCCATGCTCGAACTATCCTCTTCTGAGGATAATTTAAGTCTAGGAGAAAAAAATACCCGATGCACATCAAAGCATATGACAGTTACAAGTCACAAGACATAACATGTAATGAGGGGGCGCATGGATGGGGTGGGGGGGGAGGGGGAGCGCGACGCGGCCCGACCGGCGTGCTGCCAGTCCGTCTAGCGCACAGCAGATCAAGTCACGTCACGGAGAAAAAAAAAAAAAGGAACGATGAAGGCGGTGATGATAAGGATGTCTATGCGCGTGTGATAGTCTGGTTGTGTGTGCGTCAAGGCCACAGCTGCTTCGTCAAGGTCTGCTCATGGAGACAGTCCCGGCTTATCAGTACATGGCCGAGAAGGAGGGGGCGATGGTGGGGTCACTAGCTTCCGTGCGTACTTCCATCCAGGGGAAAGATTCCAAATAGCGTTGTTTGTTTTGGAGGGACGGCGGCCAACAATTTCAGGTGGCCTTGAGTCCGTGGCTGTAAACCTTCACTGGCGCCGATCAGCCAAATCCGCCATTACTTTCCGATGCACAGATTCAATTTCTCCAGTTGATAACCATCATACGGAGACGCTCCAAAACCGCATCCATTTGCGGTTGAGCTCAGTCATCACTTGAGTCTGAGTGTTGTACATCCGCGCCGTGCCATCCCAAAAAGACCGGCAGCTTCTACTTCCAATAAAGCCGCTCCCGTCGGTTGAATTTTGCGATAGATCAGGAAACTGCTAACACCAAACAGCAGCATACCTGCTATCAGAAGGCCAATAATGTAGATGTCTTCCTCCTCCTCAACGGACAGTATTGACAGGCACACCATTCTCCGCTTCCTCCAGGATCTAGGGTATACCCGGCAGCCGAGGGGGAAGCAGGGGGGACAGGAGCAGAGCAAAAAACGTCCGCCTTCGTCGAGAGCCAAGCAGAAAATTTGTGGTGCAAAATAGCCGCCATTGTCTCAGGGGTCCTGCACGGCCCTCAAAATTAAGTACTCTCCTACAAAAATGTCATCTATAGCGAAAACAACTGTGTTGTCGTGGCTGAGTGGTGAAGGCGATGGACTAGAAATCCATTGGGTTCTTCCACGTAGGTTAAAATCCTGCTGACAACGATCACCTCTCGGAGAAGCATTTTCTGAAATGTGCTTCTCTTTGTCAGAGTCAGCATCTTAAATGTCAAATCTCCATACTGCATTCCCTGTCAACAGGACTTCAACCTGGGTCGAGAGACCAAACTGCATTTCTTGTCCATCATTTTAATCATGGGTTCACGCCAACATTTGTGCCTCAAAATAACTGCCATTGTCTCTGGACTCGAGCTCAGGGTGAAACGCGACCCTCAAAATTATTCTCCAACAAAAATGTCACTGAATAGGTCAAGGTCAATGTCATCTTTATTGTCAAATATGCTTTATGTCTGACACGCAGCATAGATTAAATTTCTTCCTCTCAATCCTCAGTGCAAACATGCAAACATGCTGTGCATTAACACACACAGCTAAGAACAGATAGCAGCTACACTGTACAAAAAGACATCATATGTAATCTGAACAGTATAAACAGTATAGACAATATAAACAATAGAAACAACATAAACAATGGCACTTGTGGCTGTTGTGGGTAAAGTGAGGTCGTGCATTGTGCAATACGCAGATGTCGGATGATGAGGGGAGGGTCATAGTCTATGACAGGAGGCAGGGGTAGGGCAGAGGCAGAGGGCGGGGAGTGCGGGCAGAACAAGGAGGGAGTTGAGTCTCTTGACCGCCTGGTGGAAGAAACTGTTCTTGAGCCTGCTGGTTCCAGCACGGAGACTCCTCAATCTCCTTCCCTATGGCAGCAGGCCGAAGAGGCTGTGAGATGGCTGGGTGGGGTCACCTGCAATCCGGATGGCTTGGCGGATGAGACGGTAGGAGTAAATGTCTTGAATGCTGAGCTGAAGTCGATGAACAGCATTGTGACGTGTGAGTCCTTGGTCTCCAGGTGGGTGAGGGCTGAGTAGAGGGCGGTGGAGATGGCGTCTGCAGTCGATCTGTTCTGCCGATATGCAAACTGGTAGGGGTCCAGGGTGGGGGAGATGGCAGAATTTATGTGCTGCATGACTAACCGCTCGAAGCACTTCATGAGGATGGGGGTGAGTGCGACCGGGCGGTAGTAGTTGTAGCTGGAGGGGGACGACTTCTTCGGGACCGGGATGATGGTGGTGGCTTTGAGACAAGTGGGGAGACCAGCCTGGCTCAGTGAGGTGTTCAAGATGTCTGTGAAACATCTGTGAGCTCCTCAGCACAATCTCGCAGGACACGACCAGGAATGTTGTCAGGACCTGCCGCTTTCCATACGTTTGTTCTTCTGAGGGAACGTCTCACACTATCCTGAGAAAGCGTCAGCACCTGGTCACCGGGAGGAGGTGGGGTCTTCTGTGCTGGGGTGTTGTTGTCTATCTCAAAATGGGCGAAGAAGTTGTTCAGGTTGTTCAGCAGAGAGATGGAGCTGTCGCAGGTGTGCGAGAGAGGGCTTGTAGTCCGTGATGGTCTGGATCCCCCGCCACAGGTTCCTGGTGTCTCTATGGTCCTTGAACTGGTCCGCAATCCTCCTTGAAAATTGTCTCTTGGACAGTCTGATGCCGCGTGACAAGTTGGCCCTGGCAGTCCTGAGGTCCACCATGTCTCCAGCTCTGAAGGCAGTGTTCCTCGCCCTCAGGAGCCTGTGGACCTCACCTGTCAGCCATGGCTTCTGATTGGCCCGGATGGTGATGGTTCTGGTGACCGTGAGATCATCCATGCACTTCCTCATGTAGGACGTGACGGTCTCCGCGTACTCGTTGAGGTTAGTGGTTGCATGTTTAAACACACTCCAGTCTGTGGTGAAGAAACAGTCTTGGAGTGCCTCTGTGGACCCCTCAGGCCACACTCGGACCTGCTTCCTCACTGGTTTGATGACTTTCACCAGTGGCTTGTATGCTGGCATTAGCATCAGTGGTGGTCTGAGCCACCAAGGTGGGGGAGGGGGAGGGCTGTGTAGGAATGAACATCAAATCAGTTGTCGTGGCCCAGTGGTGAAGGTGATGGACTTGAAATCTGTTGCGATTTTCCCCGCTTAGGTTCAAATCCTGCCAACAACGATCACCTCGTGGAGAAAATTTTTCTGAAATATTCTGCTACTTTTGAAGAGAGTCAGCATGTTTCATGTCAAATCGCCAAACTCCATTCGCTGACGACAGCACTTCACCCTGCGTCGGCAGACCAAACTGCATTTCTCATCCATCATCTTCACCATGGGGCCACACCAACATTTGTGGTGCAAAATAGCCACCATTGTCTCAGGACTCCTGCACGGAGTTCAAAATTAAGTACTCTCCTACGAAAATGTCACCTATCGTAAAAACAACTGTGTTGTCATGGCCCAGTGGTTAAGGTGATGGACTAGAAATCCATTGGGTTCTTCCCGCGGATGTTCAAATCCTGCCCACAACGATCACCTCGGTGAGAATATCGAGAGACCAAATGGCATTTCTTGTCCATCATTTTAATCATGGGGCCACGCCAACATTTGTGGTAAAAAATAGCCGCCATTGTCTCAGGACTCGGGCTCAGGGTGAAACGAGACCCTCAAAATTATTATCCTACAAAAACGTCACCCAATAAACATCGAATCAGTTGTCGTGGCCGAGTGGTTAAGGAGATGGACTTGAAATCCATTGGGATTTTCCAGCGTAGGTTCAAATCCTGCCGACAACGTTCACCTCGCGGAGAAAGTTCTTCTGAAATGTTGTGGTTCTTTTGAAGAGAGTCAGCGTCTTTAATGGCAAACATCCAAACTGCATTCCCTGTCGACAGGACTTCAACCTGGGTCAAGAGACCAAACGGCATTTCTCATCCATCATCTTCACCATGGGGCCACACCAACATTTGTGGTGCAAAATTGTCACCATTGTCTCAGAAATCCTGTGCTCAAAACTAAGTACTCTCCTCCAAAAATGTCACCGATAAGAACATAAGTGTGTTGTTGTGGCCGAGTGGTTAAGGCGATGGATTTGAAATCCATTGGGTTCTTCCCGCGCAGGTTCAAATCCTGCCGACAACGATCACCTCTTGGAGAAAATGTTTCTGAAATGTTGTGGTTCTTTTGAAGAGAGTCAGCATCTTTAATGTCAAATCTCCAAACTGCATGTCCTGTCGACAGGACTTCAACTTGGGTCGAGAGACCAAACTGCATTTCTTTATCTTTCGTTTTCACCACAAGGCCATGCCAACATTTGTGCTGCAAAGTAGCAGCCATTGTCGCAGGACTCGGGCTCAGGCTGAAACGAGACCCTCAAAATTATTCTCCTACAAAAATGTCACTGAATAGGTAAAGGTCAATGTCATCTTTATTGTCAAATATGCTTTATGTCTGACATGCAGCATAGATGAAATTTCTTCCTCTCAATCCTCTGTGCAAACATGCAAACAAGCTGTGCATTAACACACACAGCTGAGAACAGATAGCAGCTACACTGTATAAAAACACATAATATGTAATCTGTATAAACGGTATAGACAATATAAACAATAGAAACAACATAAACAATGGCACTTGTGGCTGTTGTGGGTAAAGTGAGGTCGTGCATTGTGCAATACGCAGATGTCAGATGATGAGGGGAGGGTCATAGTCTATGACAGGAGGCAGGGGTAGGGCAGAGGCAGAGGGCGGGGAGTGCGGGCAGAACAAGGAGGGAGTTGAGTCTCTTGACCGCCTGGTGGAAGAAACTGTTCTTGAGCCTGCTGGTTCCAGCACGGAGACTCCTCAATCTCCTTCCCTATGGCAGCAGGCCGAAGAGGCTGTGAGATGGCTGGGTGGGGTCACCTGCAATCCGGATGGCTTGGCGGGTGAGACGGGAGGAGTAAATGTCCACGAGTAGGGGGAGAGAGACACCAATGATCTTCTGAGCTGCTCTCAGGGTGCGCTGCAAAGTCTTTTGGCAGGACACAGTGCAAGCACCATACCACAAAGTGATGCAGCTGGACAGGATGCTCTCAATGGTACCTGTATAAAATGTCTGCATGATGGGGGGCGGGGCTCTTGCTCTCCTCAGTATGCGGAGGAAGTACAGGCGCTGGTTGGCGTTTTTGGCCAGTGATGAGGTATTGTGGCTCCAGGACAGGTCTTCAGAGATGTGCACTCTCAGGAACTTGGTGTTGCTCACTCTCTCCACTGTGGCACCGTTAATGGTCAGTGGAGCATGCTGGGAGTGCGTCTTTCTGAAGTCCACAACAATCTCCTTTGTCTCCTCCACATTCAGGTGGAGATTGTTGTCTTTACACCACAAGGCCAGCCTGCTCATCTCACTCCTGTAGATTGTCACATCGTCGTTGTTGATGAGACCCACTACAGTCGTGTCATCCACAAGCTTAACGAAGAGATTGGAGCTGGACGAAGGAGTGCAGTGGTGGGATAGCAGTGTGAAGAGGAGGGGGCTCAGCACACATCCTTGTGGGGCACCTGTGTTCATCATGATGGTGCTGGAGGTGTTGCTGCCGACCCGAACTGCCTGTGGTCTCTCCGTCAGGAAGTCCAACAGCCAGTTGCACAGGGAGGTGTTGAGCCCCAGGTGGTCCAGTTTGTGGATGAGCTGATGCGGGATGATAGTGTTGAATGCTGAGCTGAAGTCGATGAACAGCATTGTGACGTGTGAGTCCTTGGTCTCCAGGTGGGTGAGGGCTGAGTGGAGGGCGGTGGAGATGGCGTCTGCAGTCGATCTGTTCTGCCGATATGCAAACTGGTAGGGGTCCAGGGTGGGGGAGATGGCAGAATTTATGTGCTGCATGACTAACCGCTTGAAGCACTTCATGAGGATGGGGGTGAGTGCGATCGGGCGGTAGTCATTGTAGCTGGAGGGGGACGACTTCTTCGGGACCGGGATGATGGTGGTGGCTTTGAGACAAGTGGGGACAACATCCTGGCTCAGTGAGGTGTTAAAGATGTCTGTGAAACATCTGTGAGCTCCTCAGCACAGTCTCGCAGGACGCGACCAGGAATGTTGTCAGGACCTGCCTCTTTCCGTACGTTTGTTCTTCTGAGGGAATGCCTCACACTATCCTGAGAGAGCATCAGCACCTGGTCGCCAGGAGGAGGTGGGGTCTTCTGTGCTGGGGTGTTGTTGTCTATCTCAAAACGGGCGAAGAAGTTGTTCAGCTTGTTCAGCAGAGAGATGGAGCTGTCGCAGGTGTGCGGAGAGGGCTTGTAGTCCGTGATGGTCTGGATCCACAGGTTCCTGGTGTCTCTGCTGTCCTTGAACTGGTCTGCAATCCTCCTTGAAAATTGTCTCTTGGCCAGTCTGATGCCTCGTGACAGGTTGGCCCTGGCAGTCCTGAGGTCCACCATGTCTCCAGCTCTGAAGGCAGTGTTCCTAGCCCTCAGGAGCCTGTGGACCTCACCTGTCAGCCATGGCTTCTGATTGGCCCGGATGGTGATGGTTCTGGTGACCGTGACATCATCCATGCACTTCCTCATGTAGCACGTGACAGTCTCCGCGTACTCGTTGAGGTTAGTGGTTGCATGTTTAAACACACTCCAGTCTGTGGTGGAGAAACAGTCTTGGAGTGCCTCTGTGGACCCCTCAGGCCACACTCGGACCTGCTTCCTCACTGGTTTGATGACTTTCACCAGTGGCTTGTATGCTGGCATTAGCAATGCTAATGCCAGCATCCACTGTGATGCTAATTTAGCATCACAGTGGTGGTCTGAGGCACCAAGGGGGGGGGGGGGGGGGGCTGTGTAGGAATTGACATCAAATCAGTTGTCATGGCCGAGTGGTTAAGGTGATGGACTTGAAATCTGTTGGGATTTTCCCCGCGTAGGTTCAAATCCTGCCAACAACGATCACCTTGTGGAGAAGATTCTTCTGAAATATTGTGCTTCTTTTGAAGAGAGTCAGCATGTTTCATGTCAAATCACCAAACTCAATTCCCTTTTGACAGGACTTCAACCTGCGTCGGGAGACCAAACTGCATTTCTCATCCATCATCTTCACCATGGGGCTACACCAACATTTGTGGTGCAAAATAGCCACCATTGTCTCAGGACTCCTGCACGGCACTAAAATTAAGTACTCTCCTACAAAACCGATAGCGAAAACATCTGTGTTGCCATGGCCGAGTGGTTAAGGCGATGGACTAGTAATCCATTGGGGTCTTCCTGCGTAGGTTCATATACTGCCAAATACGATCACCTCTATGAGAAAATTTTTCTGAAATGTTGTCGTTCTTTTGAAGAGAGTCAGCATCTTTCATATCAAATCTCCAAACTGCATTCCCTGTCGAGAGGACGTCAACCTGGTTCGAGAGACCAAACTACATTTCTTGTCCATCATTTTAATCATGGGGCCACGTCAACATTTGTGCCTCAAAATAACTGCGATTGTCTCAGGACTCGGGCACAAGGTGAAACGCGACCCTCAAAATTATTCTCCTACAAAAACGTCACCCAATAAACGTCAAATGAGTCGTGGCCGAGTGGTTAAGGTGATCCATTAGAAATCCATTGGTTTGTTCCTGCGTAGGTTCAAATCCTGCTGACACCGATCACCTCTCAGAGAAAATTTTTCTGAAATGTTGTGCTTCTTTTGAAGAGAGTCAGCATGTTTAATGTCAAATCGCCAAACTCCATTCCCTGTCGACAGGACTTCAACCTGCGTCGGCAGACCAAACTGCATTTCTCATCCATCATGTTCACCATGGGGCCACACCAAAATTTGTGGTGGAAAATTGCCACCATTGTCTCAGGACTCCTGCACGGCACTCAAAATTAAGTACTCTCCTTCAAAAATGTCACCTATAGTGAAAAGATCAGTGCTGTCGTGGCTGAGTGGTTAAGGCGATGGGCTAGAAATCCATTGGGTTCTTCCCGCGTTTGTTCAAATCCTGCCGACAACGATCCCCTCTTGGAGAAAGTTTTTCTGAAATGGTGTGGTTCATTTGAAGAGAGTCAGCATCTTTAATGTCAAATCTCCAAACTGCATCCCCTGTCGACAGGACTTCAACCTGGGTCGAGAGACCAAACTGCCATCATTTTAATCATGGGGCCACACCAACATTTGTGGTGCAAAATAGCTGCCATTGTCTCAGAAATCCTGCGCTCAAAACTAAGTACTCTCCTCCAAAAATGGCACCGATAAAACCACAACTGTGTTGTCGTGGTCAAGTGGTTAAGGCGATGGACTAGAAATCCATTGGTTTTTTCCCGCGTAGGTTCAAATCCTTCCGACAACAGTCACCTCTTGGCGAAACATTTTCTGAAATGTGCTTCTCTTTTTCAGAGTCAACATCTTTCATGTCAAATCTCCAAACTGCATTGCCTGTCGACAGGACTTCAACTTGGATCGAGAGACCAAATTGCCACCATTTTAATCATGGGGCCACTGCATTTCTTGTCTTTCGTCTTCACCACAAGGCCCATGCCAACATTTGTGCTGCAAAGTAGCAGCCATTGTTGCAGGACTCGGGCTCAGGCCGACCCTCAACATTATTCTTCTACAAAAATGTCACCCAAAAAACATCAAATCAGTTGTCGTGGCCGAGTGGTTAACGTGATGGACTTGAAATCCATTGGGTTCTTCCCGCGTAGGTTCAAATCCTGCCGACAACGATCACCTCTCGGCGAAGCATTTTCTGAAATGTGGCTCTCTTCTTCAGAGTCAGCATCTTTCATGGGTCGAGAGACTAAACTGCATTTCTTGTCCATCATTTTAATCATTGGGCCACGCCAACATTTGTGCCTCAAAATAACTGCCATTTTCTCTGGACTCATTCCTCAGGGTGAAACGTGACCCTCAAAATTATTCTCCTACAAAAATGTCACCCAATAAACATCAAATCAGTTGTCGTGACCGAATGGTTAAGGCGATGGATTTGAAATCCATTTGGATTTTCCGGCGTAGGTTCAAATCTTGCTGACAGTGATCACCCCCCGGAGAAAATTCTTCTTAAATGTTGTGCTTCTTTTGAAGAAAGTCAGCTTGTTTAAAGTTAAATCGCCAAACTCCATTCCCTGTCGACAGGACTTCAACCTGCGTCGGCAGACCAAACTGCATTTCTCATCCATCATCTTCACCGTGGGGCGACACCACCATTTGTGGTGCCAAATAGCCACCATTGTCTCAGGACTCCTGCACGGCACTCAAAATTAAGTACTCTCCGACAAAACTGTCACCGATAGCAACAGCATCTGTGTTGTTGTGGCCGAGTGGTTAAGGCGATGGCCTAGAAATCCATTGGGTTCTTCCCGCGTAGGTTCTAATCCTTCCGACAACAGTCACCTCTTGGCGAAACATTTTCTGAAATGTTGTGCTCCTCTTCGACAGACTCAGCATCTGGAATGTCAAATCTCCAAACTGCATTGCCTGTCGACAGCACTTCAACCTGTGTCGAGAGAACAAATGGCATTTGTTGTCCATCATTTTAATCATGGGGCCACGCCAACATTTGTGGCTCAAAATAGCAGCCATTGTCCCAGGACTCAGGCACAGGGTGAAACGCGGCCATCAAAATTATTCTCCTACAAAAATTTCACCCAATAGACCTCAAATCAGTTGTCGTGGCCGAGTGGTTAAGGTGATCGACTTGAAATCCATTGGGATCTTTCAGCGTAGGTTCAAATCCTGTCAGGAGCATGTATAAATAGTGTCTCCAAATCTTCTGAAATGCTGTGCTTTTTTTTTTTTTCTAATTGTTTATTGAACATACAATACAATGACGGATTGACAAAAGGCAAGCAAAAGTTACAAAAGGAAAAATAAAAAAAGTAAGTAAAACAAACATCATCACAGTTATATGCTCAAAGGAGTAGGAAGAAGTATACAACTTATCTAGTCCGACCCCTTGTTGTGTAAAAATATAAATTGATCCTTTTTCATTACCAAAGAAAAGGAAGAGATCTACATCTCATCAAATACTTTTACCCTTATGTGTACTGTACTTATCTATTTATACACCTTTCTGTTTGTATATATATAATTGTTCTTTCTACTTTTTATATCAAATGTCTCATATTCTTTATATATACTGCATTTCTTGAATACATTCAATAAGTTGTAAAACAAACACAAAAACACCAAGATAGAAAACAAATACAAATAATTTCACCATTTTGCTGGTTACTAATTGTCATTAATAATTGCTTCCCGGATATCAACTGAAGCAAATCTCAGGGAAGCTGTTGCTACTGTGTTTCACCACAGGGGTTCAACTTGTTATTATGCATTTAAATTAGCTGAACACAACTGGAATTTATACCACTCTGAAGCAATTATAGTACCAAATTAAGGCTGAAATGTAGCTATGAATCCTTTATCTACAAAGCAGAAAAAAACTAATTACAATAAGCATGCTTTTATGATATAAGATTTGCTCACAGGATGACCTTGTAAAGGATGGAATTCTATTGTTTTTCTACAATGTGTCTACATGTAACTCCTTGGACCTTGTTTCTAAAAGAAGCAAACATATTTATTTTATAAGCACTGTCGGAAATTAATTACATATGTACAATGTGCAGAACTCATCCAGAATGTTGCAATATCATGTGAAAAGTGAGTAAAAAAAAAAACACTTCAATTTTCTGACCTTGATGGTTCGTTCACTTCCACCATCAGTTAAATGTCTAACTGTATTAAATTCCATATTCCTAAGATCGTGAATCAGCAGGATGACTTAAATCATTGATAACCTGCCAAGCCTTCATTAATAATTGAATGGTTTGTACACATGCAAGAATGATATCAGTCAAACAGTAATTACATTGTAGTTTCTTCTATCTTATATAGAAGACAAATATAGTGCTTGTCTTCATACATGCTAGACATATTACGTATCTGTAGTTCATGGGTCACCGACCATTTTGAAAGTGAGAGCTACTCCTTGGGCACTGATTACTGCAAAGGGCTCCCAATTTGATACACGCCTGAAAAAACACATCTGTTTAAATTACCTTATATAATGTTACTATGTGTGATATTTTCAGACAGTGATCATGTTATTGATATCTCAAATTAATTAAGAAACTGATATTCATTCATTCATTTTCCGAACCGCTTGATCCTCACTCGGGTCGCGGGGGTGCTGGGGCCTATCCCTGCTGTTTTCGGGCAGTAGGTGGGGGGGACACCCTGAATCGGTTGCCAGCCAGTCGCAGGGCACACGGAAACGAACAACCATTCGCGCCCACACGCCATTAAGGTGGTCCGTTTTTTCTCTGAAGCCGTATTGATTTTCACTTAATAGCACGTGTTTACTTCTGAAGTTATCAAGTCTACGAGAAAATATTTTGTCGAATATTTTTGAGAATTGTGGGAGCAGTGATATTGGTCTATAATTTGTAAAGAATTGTCTTTCTCCACTTTTAAAAATTGGAATGACTTTATCTGTTTTCATTTTTGATGGAAAAATACCGGCTTTGAATGACAGGTTGCATATGTATATAAGAGGTCGCACTACAAATTCTACAATCTGTTTTACTATTGTCATATCAATATTAATATTTTATATATATATATATATATATATTCTTCGAGAGAGTTAGCATGCTTTAAATCAGAAATCCCCAAACTCCGGCCCACGGGCCGCCTCTGTATTTGGCCCGCCCCCCCTGAACAATACCAGAGTATTTTGATTTATTTTTCATTAATGTGTATTTTTATTTGATAGTAAAGTTGGGCTTTTGCATTAAAATGTTCCTTAGTTCTGAACTATTTTTGGTAAACCTTTTACCGATGGAGAGTTTGTGAAGAAATGCATGATTGCTGTCGCAGAGGAGGTGTGCCCCGAGAAGAAAGACAGACGTCTTCAACAGCGCGAGTCTATCAGCGAGTACAATCACCAGACGTATTGAAGAAATCATGGGAAATGTATTTGCCCAGCTGCAGCAGAAGACGAAAGATTTTGAATTTTTTTCATTTGCATTGGATGAGAGCACGGACGTGCAGAACACAGCGCAACTGCTAATTTTTATTCGTGGAGTTAGCGCGAACTTTGAGATGTGTGAGCAGCTGGCAGCCCTCCAAAGTCTCAAAGGGCCAACGACGGGGGAGGATATTTTCGGCAAATTGCACCAAACGATGGAAGAGTTAGAACTGGGCTGGTCAAAGCTGGCCAGCATCACAACTGACGGGGCTCCAAGTATGGTGGGCGCGTCTCGGGGGCCTAATAGGACGTATTAACCGGGAGATGGAAGAACGGGGTTTCACCACCCCAATACAAATCCACTGCCTAATTCACCAGCAAGCACTGTGCTGCCAAGTATTGACGTGGGATTCTGTCATGAAGGTTGTGGTGTCATGCATAAACTTCATCAGAGCAAAGGGACTTAAACACAGGCAGTTCCAAGAGTTCTTGTCTGAGCTGGAATCTGAGCACGGTGATGTGCTGTACTGCGCAGAGGTCTGATGGTTGAGCCGGTAGAGTTTTGAGGCGTTTTTATGAGCTGCTACCCAAAATTAACGAATTTCTTCATTCACCAAACAAAATGGTGCCAGAGCTGATAGACCCAGAGTGGAAATGGCACCTTGCATTTTTAACAGACATGACAGAAATGCTCAACAGCTTTCACTTGCAGCTACAAGGCCATGGGAAACTCATTTGTGACATGTATTCAAACATAAAAGGATTTGATGTGAAACTTGAGCTGCTTTTGGGACAAGTGAAAATGGAAATGCTGAAGGCGGAGTTCAGTGTGCGATTCCGTGAACTACATGTTTATTCGAAAGAAATCCGGCTGTTCTAGAACCCCTTTGTTGCCGACATTAATGAAGCCCAGCTTTATAATCAGCTTGAGTTGGCCGAGTTACAGAACTATGATGTTCTGAAAGACACATTCAAGCCCAGCAGTCACATTGACTTCGATGCAGCCCTCCCGAACGACACGTACCCCAACATCAGAAAATACGTAATGAAGATGTCCACACTTTTTGGAAGCACGTATATCTGTGAGCAAACCTTTTCACGCATGAAACTGCTGAAAAGCTCCAATGAGATCAAGATTGACAGATGAACATCTGCATCAGTGTTTGAGACTGGCAGTGACTGAAATGGAACCTGACATTCAACTTCTCACCAGCCAGATGCAGGCCCACAGTTCACATTGATGAACATACAAAGGTAAGCTCACTTTTCTGATGTTAATGAGTCATTCTGAGCATATATAAATACTATATTATCGAAATATAATGGGATAAAATCCATCACCACACTCATACTGGGAGTGGTACTGGTTGTGTTGTGAAGACACTGTATCACTGGGTTCAGTTTCTCAGCCTGTTTGCTTTGTGGTTTTCACAGGGAAGTTGATGAGAGAGCGAGCTGCAAACAGCGATATCTGCAAGCCGACTGGAACCAACGAGAATTCTAAGGAAGGAACACAGTAACTTTGAGAGACCGCTCATATGAGTCATTTGAATAAAAGATTCTGCTCTAAAAAATAAGCTAAAATTGAACCTGTTTAGGTTGTGCGCGGCTCAACAGAAAATTTATGTTCCCTTTTTCCTGTAAATACCCGGAGGGTTATTTGATTATTATTTATTCCATAAATGGTGTAATTTATTCCTGGCTTTTTTTCTGTGAAGAACCCAGGGAGGGTTATTTAGTGATTATTTATTTCATTAATAGTGTTATTATTTACATCTAGACTTTTGTTCTGTGAAAAGGTTATTTGCTTTTGTGTGGGTTCCTGGAAAACAATAAATATTTACGTTTAAATACTCCTGCAGTCACACTTTTTCTGTTACACACTGACCCCGGCCCCCTATCAGAGAAGTGAAAAGTTAGGTGGCCCTCATAGGAAAAAGTTTGGGGACCACTGCTTTAAATCAAACCTCAGAGCTGCATTCATTGTCGACAGGATTTATACCTGGGTAGCAGGACCCAACTGGATTTCTTGTCTTTCATCTTCACCAGGGGGCCACACCAACATTTGTGGTGCAAAATTGTCACCATTGTCTCAGGAATCCGACCCGGCGCTCAAAATTAAGTACTCTCCTACAAAAATGTCACCTATAAGAACACAAGTGTGTTCTTGTGGCCGAGTGGTTAAGGCGATGGACTAGAAATCCGTTGGGTTCTTCCCGTGTAGGTTCAAATCCTGCCGACAATGATCGCCTCTTGGAGAAAATTTTTCTGAAATGTTGTGGTTCTTTTGAAGAGAGTCAGCATCTTTAATGTCAATTCTCCAAACTGCATTCCCTGTCGACAGGACTTCAACCTGGGTCAAGAGACCAAACGGCATTTCTCATCCATCATCTTCACCATGGGGCCACACATACATTTGTGGTGCAAAATTGCCACCATTGTCTCAGGAATCCGACCCGGCGCTCAAAATTAAGTACTCTCCTACAAAAATGTCACCGATAGTGAAAGCAAGTGTGTTGTCGTGGCCGAGTGGTTCAGGCGATGGACTAGTTAAGGCGATGGACTTGAAATCCGTTGGGTTCTTCCCGCGTAGGTTCAAATTCTGCTGACAATGATCACGTCTCGGAAAAAGTTTTTCTGAAATGTTGTGCTTCTTTTGAAGAGAGTCAGCATGTTTCATGTCAAATCACCAAACTCAATTCCCTTTTGACAGGACTTCAACCTGCGTCGGGAGACCAAACTGCATTTCTCATCCATCATCTTCACCATGGGGCCACACCAACATTTGTGGTGCAAAATTGCCACCATTGTCTCAGGAATCCGACCCGGCGCTCAAAATTAAGTACTCTCCTACAAAAATGTCACCGATAGTGAAAGCAAGTGTGTTGTCGTGGCCGAGTGGTTCAGGCGATGGACTAGAAATCCATTGGGTTCTTCTTGCATAGGTTCAAATCCTGCCGAAAACGATCACCTCTTGAAAAAAAAAATTCTGAAATGTTGTGGTTCTTTTGAAGAGAGTCAGCATCTTTAATGTCAAATCTCCAAACTGCATTCCCTGTCAACAGGACTTCAACCTGGGTCGAGAGACCAAACGGCATTTCTTGTCCATCATTTTAATCATGGGGCCACGCCAACATTTGTGCCTCAAAATAACTGCCATTGTCTCAGGACTCGGGCTCAGCGTGAAACGCGACCCTCAAAATTATTCTCCGACAAAAATGTCACCCAATAGACATCAACTCAGTTGTAGTGGTTGAGTGGTTTAGGCGATGGACTTGAAATCCATTGGAATTTTCCCAAGTAGGTTTAAATCCTGCCGACAACAATCATCTCTTGGAGAAGCATTTTCTGAAATGTTGTTCTCTTATTCGACAGAGTCAGCATCATTCATGGCAAATCTCCAAACTGCATGCCCTGTTGACAGGACCTCAACCTGGGTCCAGAGACCAAACTCCATTTCTTGTCTTTCGTCTTCACCACAAGGCCACGCCAACATTTGTGCTGCAAAATAGCAGCCATTGTCCTCCTGCTCAGGGTGAAATGACCCTCAAAATTATTCTCCGACAAAAAAGTCACCCAATAGACATCAAATCAGTTGTCGTGGCCGAGTGGTTAAGGCGATGGACTTGAAATCCATTGGGTTCTACCCGCGTAGGTTCAAATCCTGCCGACAACGATCACCTCTCGGAGAAACGTTTTCTGAAATGTGCTTCCCTTTGTCAGAGTTAGCATCTGTAATGTCAAACCTCCAAACTGCATTCCCTGTCGACAGGACTTCAACCTGGGTCAAGAGACCAAACTGCATTTCTTGTTTTTCGTCTTCACCACGAGGCCACGCCAACATTTGTGCTGCAAAATAGTGTGTTCAAATCCTGCCGACAATGATCACCTCCCGGAGAAAATTCTGAAATGTTGTGCTTCTTTTGAAGAGAGTCACCATGTTTAATGTCAAATCGCCCAACTCCATTCCCTGTCGACAGGACTTCAACCTGTGTCGGCAGACCAAACTGCATTTCTCCTCCATCATCTTCACCATGGGGCCACACCAACATTTAAGATTCAGATAACCTTTATTTGTTCCACACTGGGGAAATTTGCAATCTACAGCAGCAACTTTTTTTTTTGGGGGGGGGGGGACAAAGTGTTGCATGCACAAAATAAATAAATGTTTCAGAAAAAGAACTGTACACAGTATAGAATGCAATATAAATATAAGTTGCATATATGCATCTTTTGCATACATAAGGTGGCTGTGCTATTTTCAATGGTTACAGGTTTTCACTTATGTTTATTCAGCAGCCTGACAGCTGTCGGTAGGAGCGAGCAGCGGTATCTCCCCTTCTTGCAGCGCAGGTGTTACAGTCTCTGGCTGAAGGAGCTACCCAGTGCTGTCAGGGTGGGATGGAGGGGGTCGGAGGGACTGTCAATCATAGATTTTAGCTTCGCTAGCATCCTTCTTTTGCCCACCTTCTCCAGAGTGTCCAGGGAGCAGCCCAGGACAGAACTGGCCCTCCTGACCAATCGCTCCAGTCTCCCTCTTTACCGGGCCAAGATGCTGCCTGACCAGCAGACAATGCCATAATGGATGGCTGAAGCGACCACCAAGTTGTAGAAGGTCTTAAGGAGTGACCCCTGAACCCCAAAAGACCTCATTTTCCTGAGTAGGAAGAGGCTCTGTCCCTTCCTGATCAGGGCGTCTGTGTTGGTAGACCAGTCAAGTTTATTGTTGAGAAGAACACCCAGGTACTTGTAGGAGGTTACACTCTCTATGTCTGTACCTTGGATTTCATCAGTGCAGGTGAGGACTGTTTCCTGCAGAAATCCACTAGTTTTCCTGGGGTTGACCTGGAGGTGATTCTGCTGGCACCAGTCCACGAAGCCCTTCGTCAGTCCCTTGTACTCCCGATCGTCTCCCTCTGTAATGAGGCCTACAATTGCAGAGTCGTCAGAGAACTTCTGAAGGTGGCAGGTTGGAGTGATGTGTCTGAAGTCCGAAGAGTAGAGGGTGAACAGAAATGGAGCCAGGACAGTCCCCTGCGGCGCCCCAGTGCTGCAGAGAAGCCTGTCTGACTCACAGCTTTGTGCCTTCACATACTGTGGCCGGTTTGTGAGGGAATCTGTAATCCATGATATGAGGTGTAGGGTCCACTCAGTAGGTTGGGCTGGATGATGTTGAAGTCACTGGAGAAATCAAAGAACATGATTCTCACAGTGCTCCCAGCAATCTCCAGGTGTAACAGTGCCGAGTGGAGGAGGTAGATGATGGCGTCATCCACACCGATGCCGGGCTGGAAGGCAAACTGTAGCGGGTCCAGTGATGAGCTCACGAGCAGTCGCAGGTAGGTGAGGACGAGTCTCTCCAGCGTCTTCATCAGGTGAGACATCAGCGCCACTGGTCTGTAGCTGTTGAGCTCCTTTGGATGGGGGGTCTTGGGCACTGGGACCAGACACGAAGTTTTCCACAGCTGTGGAACTCTGCCCAGCTTCAGGCTCATGTTGAACATGTGCTGGACAATATCACACAGCTGGTGGTGGTGCAAAATAGCCGCCATTGTCTCAGGAATCCTGCACGGTGCTGAAAATGAAGTACTCTCCTCCAAAAATGTCACCGATAAGAAAGCAAGTGTGTTGTTGTGGCCGAGTGGTGAAGGCAATGGACTAGAAATCCATTGGGTTCTTCCTGCGTAGGTTCAAATCCTGCTGACAACGATCACCTCTCGGAGAAACATTTCCTGAAATGTTGTGCTCCTCTTCGATAGAGTCAGCATCTTTCATGTCAAATCTCCAAACTACATCCCCCGTCAAAAGGACTTCAACCTGGGTCGACAGACCAAACTGCAATTCTTGTCCATTTTAATCATGAGCCACGCCAACATTTGTGCCTCAAAATAGCAGCCATTGTCTCAGGGTGAAACGCGACCCTCAAAATTATTCTCCTACAAAAATGTCACCCAATAGGTATTGTTAAGATGTGATTCCTCTCTGTTAGCTGGATTTGAAAGAAACAATGTAGAATGCTGTTGAAGGTATTTCCTGCTTACTGTGACTACAATCACCTTTGGTACCCCCTCACCCCACCACTTTTAGGACCCCTCCAGAGGACATGTCCACATCAAAAGAGGAACTGTTATCTCAAGTATCTGTGTTGCAGCTATTGAGGGACTGCGCTTTGCTATGAGTACTATTGATCTCAGTCTCTTTCCTGAACATCTGTTTGCACACTTAAAACAATGTATGTAGTGTTAAAGTTTATCTTCTTCCTCCTTGGTTGATTAACGGGCCCCCCCAAGTGTCTTCTGTTGTCCCCCCGCACCTTGGGTGGGTCCCTGATCGCTGTTAAGCACCCCTGGGAAGACCTCTTATCTCAGGATGTATGCACAGCGGGGGTTCTGGAACTTGCCATCACACCAAATGGTGGGTAGTGGTGGTTTGGTCTCACCTCACCACTCCCACCTTCTTCCAGCCACACCGGGTCAGATGTCATGTTACTTTTGTTTCTGGGATTTGCATGAGAGGCGTACCTCCCCGCCTCTCATTATCATATTGTCTCTATATAATCTCATGAATGTGTTTCTTCTACGCTTCCTGATTAAAATCTGGACCCCTCAGGAGCCCGAATTGATTCGTAAACTGCAGAAAATAAATTAAAACCCTTCGAAGGAACTGTTCATCGCCTCCAGCCTTTATTTGGTTAACCAACATCCTCATCATCCGAAATTCAACGAGCACGCGAGGAAGAGAAAGGCCGCTCTTCCCCCAACAGTATCAAATCAGTTGTCGTGGCCGAGTGGATAAGGCGATGGGCTTGAAATCCATTGGGATTTTCCCGCGTAGGTTAAAATCCTGCAGACAAAGATACGCTCCCAGAGAAAATCATTCTTAAATGTTGTGCTTCTTTTGAAGAGAGTCAGCATGTTTAATGTCAAATTGCCAAACTCCATTCCCTGTTGACAGTACTTCAACCTGCAAACTGCATTTCTCATCCATCATCTTCACTATGGGGTCACACCAACATTTGTGGTGCAAAATAGCCACCATTGTCTCAGGACTCCTGCACGACCCTAAAAATTAAGTACTCGCCTACAAAAATGTCACCTATTGTTGAAACAACTGTGTTGTCGTGGCCGAGTGGTTTAGGCGATGGACTAGCAATCCATTGGGATCTTCCCGCGTAGGTTTAAATCCTTCCAACAACAATCACCTCTCGGAGAAGCATTTTCTGAAATGTGCTTCGTCAGAGTCAGAATCTTTCATGTCAAATCTCCAAACTGCATTCCCTGTCGACACGACTTCAACCTGGGTCGAGAGACCAAACTGCATTTTTTGTTTTTCGTCTTCACCACGAGGCCACGCCATTTGTGTCTCAAAATAACTGCATTGTCTCTGGACTCGGACTCAGGGTGAAACGCGACCCTCAAAATTATTCTCCTACAAAAATGTCACCCAATAAACTTTAAATCAGTTGTTGTGGCCGAGTGGTTAAGGTGGTGAACTTGCAATCCATTGGGATCTTCCAGCGTAGGTTCAAATCCTGCCAAGAAAAAGTATCAATAGTGTCTCCAAATCTTCTAAAATGCTGTGCTTTTCTCCCAGAGAGTCAGCATGTTTTAAATCAAACCTCAGAATTGTATTCACTGTCGACAGGATTTCAACCTGGGTACCGGGACCCAACTGTATTTCTTGTCTTTCATCTTCACTTTGGGGCCACACCAACATTTGTGGTGCAAAATAGCCGCCATTGTCTCGGGACTCCTGCACAGCCCTCAAAATTAAGTACTCTCCAACAAAAATGTTACTTATAATAAAAACAGCTGGGTTGTCATGGCCGAGTGGTTAAGGCGATGGATGAGAAATCCATTGGGTTCTTCGCACGTACGTTCAACTCCTGCCAACAACGATCACCTCTTGGAGAAATATTTCCTGAAATGCTGTGCTCCCCTTTGACAGAGTCAGCATCTTTAATGTCCAATCTCCAAACTGCATTACCTGTCGACAGGACTTCAAGCTGAGTCGAGAGACCAAACTGCATTTCTTGTCTTTCGCTATTACCACCAGGCCACGCCACCATTTGTTCCTCAAAATAATTGCGATTGTCTCAGGACTCGGGCTCAAGGCGAAACACGACCCTCAAAATTATTCTCCTACAAAAATGCCACCCAATAGATATCAAATCAGTGGTCGTGGCCGAGTGCTTAAGGCGATTGACCTTCAAATCCTTTGGGATTTTCCCGTGTCGTTTAAAATCCTGCTGACCCTGTACATCTATCGGAAAAACATTTTCTGTAATTCTGTGCTTTTCTTCGAGAACGTCAGCATGTTTGATTTCAAATCTCCAAACTGTATTCACTCTTGACAGGACTTCAACCTGGGTAGGGAGACAAGACTGGATTTCTGGTCCATCATCTTAATCACGGGGCCACGGTAACATTTGTGCTGCAAAATAGTTGTCATTGTCTCAGAACTCGGGCTCAGTGTGAACCGTGCTCAATCCAATGTCAGGCCGCCATGGAGCCGAGCGCATGACTGAGTCGGGACAGATGGACGAATGACCCCGTCTGTATAAAAGGATGGGGCCAACGGTCGCTGTTGGTCCCACAACAACCTCCCGCATCTGCCACCATGAAGGCTCTCATTCTCCTCTCCGGGCTGCTCCTGTTTGTGTCTGCCGTGCCTCTCCCCGGGCCCACCTACCACGCCTTCTGCAGAACACTCTGGTAAGTCACATTGCACATGAAATGACGGTGGGCCAACTATTGCGCTTAAGTGCCAAGGTTGGGGGTCGGGTCAGGTTAGACGCTAAGATTCTTAACCCTAACGCCACATTAATTTCATATTGAACACATTGGGCCAGGTCATCTGTCAAATCAAATCATCTCCTTTTACTTCATTTCTTTTCCTAAAATAAACCAGAGTTACCAATTGTCAAATTTAATCACACTGGTCAACAGAGAGATAAAACAAGGGCAGATTCAGAATCAGCGCAAAAAGTTCATTTCGAAAACTTTACTCACATCTCTGATTTAAAACCCGTTGTTTTCCCAAACACTAATTATTATGAACAATAATGAGTGAATTTTTTTGTGTACCATACATGTCACATGACGACAGAGTTGTACATTTTTATGGCCCTCTGACACAAATTAGAAGTACACTGTGACCCGTGGCACTAATTTAAAATGTAAAATGAGAGAAAAGAACGTCCCCTGTTTTCAAAGACCCAATCTGACATCGTCTCTGCTCCTCTAGGCTCTTTCCTTCAACTTGTGCGGAGGTCAGCACCAAATTGGTGCAGCAGATCCAAGCCTTCAACCCCATGTTTGGCTGTGCCAAGTGTCACTACATGGTAATGTTGTTTTTTTCATCACAAAGTCATTTCAGCAAATTTATTCAACATATTTCAGTGGTTTTCCCAACCATCAAAATGTTCCTACAGCTGGTGGTCGGCACTCCTCTGGGTGTCACAGCCAACCACACGTCGGCAGATGGTCTCAAAGCGGAGAACATCACTTTCACCTTCAGCTCCACTGTGATGAGCACCGGCTGCCGCGTGACTGTAAATCCACCTAATCTGACATTGTCCAGTTTAAGAGTATTGGCCTGAATGGTTGAACGTGTTTCTTCACTCAGGGATGTTGTTTCGGTCTCTTATTTGTTAAATAGAAAAAAATAGTATTGCAAAGTGAATTGGAAAAAAAAAATATCTATATATACATATATATATATATATATATATATATATATATATACACACACACACACACACACACACACACACACACACACCTTTTTTCTCCTTTTTTTTTACCAGGCTCAGTCCACCTCTCTCGGCTTTACCAGCCTTCTGGACAATGGCCTCAACTACTGCAACCTCTACGATCTGCTTTCAGGTCAGCTCCCCCTGTTCAAGAAGTTTTTTTTTTTAATGCGTATGCTAATACTATTGTTTTTTTGTTCTTGTTGTTTTTGGTCATTCCAACCCAGCGAGCGGACTCAACAGTGGTCCAGGCTTCATGGAGATGACCAACGAATGGGCTTGCCTGGGCTATGGACTTGCAACTTGCAAAGTCTAAAAAAAATTTAAAAAAATTTAAAAAAGCAATAAAGAAAAACAAAGCACCAATGTAATGTTTTTTTGTTTTTTTTTACATTTTAACTAAAGCATAAGAAATTCACTGAGAATGTTTTTCGCATATTCTGCTCTTGAAATAATAAAGCTTTACTTGCCTGCATCATAAATTTCTGCGTTTATTACTTTTGATGATGTTATCAACACTGACGACCCTTTGTGGCTGCTTTCAGGATACAGTAGAGTCCTTTTTTTTTTTTTTAATCAAATAGTTCATTGAAAAGAATGCAACATCCAAGAAAAGTTAAGGTAGCTGGATTCAAAAGCTCCTCGGCTCGCTGACCTGCCCGTTGAGTAGAAGCACCTGTGGCTTAAACCAAAGTGTGGCAGAGTTTTTCCTTTCTGGACTCGGATTTTCCACCCAGCCATCCATCCATTTTCTAATCCGCTTATCCTCATGATGGTCGCGGGCGCGCTGGACCCTATCTTCGCTGTCTTTGGGCATGAGGTGGGGAACACCCTGAACCGGTCGCCTGCCAATCGCAGAGCACACAGAGACGAACAACCATCCACACTCACACTCACACCGAGGGACAATTCGGAGTGTTCCATTCACTTGCCATGTATGTTTTTGGAACGTTGGTGGAAACCAGAGTACCTGGAGAAAACGCACGCAGGCCCGGAGAGAACATGCAAACTCCACACAGGAAGGCCAGAGCCGGACTCAGCACCTCTGCACTGTGAGGCGGACGTGCTAACCAGACAACCAGCGTGCTGTGCCGCCGGACAGTAATATGTAAAAAAAAAACAAAAAACGATATAAGTATTTCATCAATGAATTAAACAAACAATAATTTCATACAGCAAAAATTTCAAACCAGAGAACAAAGGGGAAATATTTATATTTTACTTTTTAGTAGTTTATGAATATAAATGTCTAAAAGTGCCAGAAGAGGTACAGTGAAGCACAATGTACACACTATCTGGTCACACGATTATATTATTACCGGTAGTTCATTAATCTTTTGGTAGGACGAAGCTTTTGCGAGGGAATATGTATTTGTTTGTTTTTTTACTGCATTATTATTTTTCCTCAATGTCTTGTGACTGCCACTGTGGACTGGGATGAATGTGTTACTCGTGGACCACATGATTTTGCATTTCTTTCTTGTACAATTCAAATCGATTTGTGGATTTTAATCAACTGTCAAACAGCAATCACTTTGGATTGCGCATGCGGACATGATCTCGTCACAGACTACATAAGGCACCACACCAGTGATATGCTCTCATCATGCGTGACAAAGTGTAAGCCCTGATATTCATCTCCTCATATTTTTGGTCAAGAGATCAATTGTATTTATTAATTTATTCCAGGGTTGTCAAACTCATTTTTGTCACAAGCCACAATGGAGTCGTGGGTTCCTGCAGAGGGCCGCTATGACCGTGAACATAATTTGCATTTGCGGATCACATAAAATGATATGGTAGGCCAAATCTGACCTTGGGCCTTGAGTTTGACGCCTATGCTATCCATTTTCAGGCAGAAACCAAAAAAAGACCAGGCATTTTAAAAATGAAATGTGTGGAATATTCTGGCCATTTTTCAATTTCTCCATATAAATGCTCTAAATCAGTGTTTCACAATCGGGGAGATGGAAACCCATTGCGGGGGTTATACGTGGAAATCTTAATTCCAAGATGATACGTAAATACTTTCAGTAATTTCATGTGTTCTGTTGTAATATTGTGATATTATGTCAAATGTTCTGTGAAGCGCTTTGTAATAGCTGCAGCTGTTGTGAAAGCACTATATAAATAAAGATGTATGGGATTGGATTGGATGTATATAATTATGCAATTCATTCATTTTCATTTTAAGATTACATTTTTGGGTTTTTTTTAAGCAACAAAATGTGCTTCTGTGGAATCATTTTGAAATAAAAAAAATAAAATGAGAATATATGCATATTCTTCTTATTGTATTTAGTCATAGTTTTTACATAATTTATTTTATTTTATTTGAAACTTGTTTTGGGGGGAGGGGATTTTTTTTTTCAACTAAATTGGCTCATTGTATGCATCATGTATTTTTTCGATCATTTTGATGGGGAAGTCAAGTCAGAAATGTTCTTTGCCACTTGCTATGGACTGAAAAAGACCTCACCACTCAGGGCTCAGGCAACAACCTAAGCAATGGTGATGTCATTTTCAGTCCACGGCAAGTGGAAAAATGGTCTGAGATGGACAAAACGGTTGCATTTTACGCCGTAACTCATATTCCACAAATACAATATTCATCTGAATGCCATATTTAGACAAATAGAATTGTATACAACATAGTCTTGTCAAGAAAATTTAGGGGTTGACTTCCCCTTGAATCTTGATTCCTTTGGGGAGATTGCGTGAGAATGAACAAATCTTTTCTACTAGCATCATCAGATATGGGTAGCCAACAGCATCCGGTCAGCCGAAACGGCTTGATCACAGCTGAAACATTCATTAAACTACGTACTTCCAGTGAGGAAAAAAAAGACAAAAAACCCCACAAAAGACATTCCTGTTTGGTGCTGTACAGTTTCGCCCATAAACAAGCCTGTCTTAACTCACATGCCTTTTTAATCTTTGCTAACATGAATTTCCTCAGTGTGGATGGGCAATTTTGCAGACATTCTCCACACACTTAAAATGCTCAGAACCGCCTGTGAAAAGGTCAGATTTTATGTCCTTGGTTTTTCCCTCTCTATTGATCTGACAGAACCTTGGCGCATCAAATCCTTTGGGAAAAAGATGCTCTGACCCGACCTCCCAAAAATGATGCTCTTACTTCAGGTCACCGCAATAAACAAAGAGCACACGAAGAGAATAGCTCCGTTTACTCAGAAATGGCCTGGACATGTGACTTGCGTGATGTCGATGATGCCTTATTCGCCTTAAACTGCATTTGGGGTGGAAAATCAGCATCACCAATGAAACGGCCTTCCCAGACTAATGACAGTAACAGGTAGTCAATGCCTCTTTTGCGTAACAACACACAATACACACACACACACACACACACACACACACACACGCACACACACACGCACACACACACATGATTCAGGAACAAGTCCCTATAATAGAGAGAGACAAGCTGAGAGAGGCCGTTGTGGTTTGGGATTTGGGTTGGCGGGCTGCAGGTCTGCCGGACCCCTCTATTAAGCCTTCCCTAAAAGCCTTATTGAGGGCTGATTTCCACCATATTTTAGATCAGTGGTGTCAAACATATGGCCCGCGGACCGGAACCTGCGCCCGAGGAGGTTTGATCAGGCATAAAAGACACGGAATAAATATTTTTAATGAGAAGCAATTCATGGATTATCCGCTAGGGGCACACTGTTTCTCTTTAGTTTGTAAAGTGTAGGCAGGGATTAAATTTAGATTTTATATGCACATGTGTAAATGGTTTTTAAAAATCCTTTCTTTATAAATCTTGTGTTTCGGAAATCTAAGGTGTTTCATGAATTGTTTTGTAAAAGATATGATCATTAAATTTAAACATTTTGTTCTTGGGCTTCACAATACCAAAACAAAGGAAAGACATTATATTTTTGTTACTGTTGTAGACCAGGAGCAAGGATGAAGTGAGGAGGGCATTGAAGAGGATGAAGAGTGGAAAGGCACTCGGACCTGATGATTTACCAATGGAGGTATGGAAGTGTCCAGGAGAGGTGGCAGTGGCATTTCTGACTGGATCTTATATGGTGAGAAGATGCCTGAAGAATGGAGGAGAAGTGTGCTGGTGCCCATTTTTAAGGACAAGGGAGATGTGCAGAGTTGTAGTAACTACAGAGGAATAAAGTTGATGAGCCATTCAATGAAACTATGGGAAAGAGTAGTTGAAGCTAGACTAAGAGCAGAAGTGAGTATTTGTGAGCAGCAGAATGGTTAAATGCCAAAAAAAGAGTACGACAGATGCAGTATTTGCTTTGAGGATGTTGATAGAGAAGTACAGAGAAGGTCAGAGGGCACTGCATTGTGTCTTTATAGATCTGGAGAAAGCGTACGACAGGGTGCCCAGAGAAGAACTGTGGTATTGTATGAGGAAGTCTGGGGTGACAGAGAAATACGTTAGAGCAGTGGAGGACATGTATGATAACTGTAAGACAGTGGTGAGGTGTGCTGCCAGTGTGACGGAGGAATTAAAGGTGGTGGTGGGACTTCAACAGGGTTCAGCTCTGAGCCCCTTCTTATTCGCGATGGTGATGGACAGGCTGACAGATGAGGTTAGACAGGAATCTCCATGGACTATGATGTTTGCAGATGACATTGTGATCTGTAGTGAGAGCAGGGAACAGGTGGAGGAGAAACTAGAGAGGTGGAGGTTTGCCCTGGAAAGGAGAGGAATGAAGGTCAGTCGCAGCCAGACGGAGTACGTGTGTGAATGAGAGGAACCCAAATACAAGAGTGAGGTTACAAAGAGAAGAGATAAAGAAGGTGGAGGATTTTAAGTACTTGGGGTCAACTGTACAGAGCAATGGAGAGTGTGGAAAAGAGGTAAGGAAGCGTGTACAGGCAGGCTGGAACGGCTGGAGAAAAGTGTCAGGTGTGATGTGCGATAGAAGAGTTTCAGCCAAGATGAAAGGAAAGGTGTATTAAACTGTGGTGAGATCAGCCATGCTGTTTAGACTTAAGACAGTGCCACTGAAGAAAAGACAGGAGGCAGAGCTGGAGGTGGCAGAGATGAAGATGTTGAGGTTCTCTTTGTGAGTGACCAGGTTGGATAGGATCAGGAATAAGTACATCAAAGGGACAACTCATGTCAGAGGTTTTGGAGAAAAAGTCAGAGAGGCCAGACTGAGATGGTTTGGACCTGTCCAGAGGAAAGAGAGTGAATGTATTGGAAGAATTATGCTGAGTCTTGAACTGCCAGGCAGGAGACCGAGAGGATGACCAAAGTAGAGGTATATGGCTGTAGTGAAAGAGATCATGAAGGTAGCTGGGGTGAGAGAAGAGGATGCACAAAACAGGGTTAGATGGAGGCAACTGATTCGCTGTGGCGATCCCTAAAGTGAAAAGCCGAAAGGAAAAGAAGAAGAAGAAGATAGCAGAGTATGGTATAATTTTAAAGTTCCGGCCCACTTGACATCTACTGAGGCCATAGCGGCCCACAATGTGAAATGAGTTTGACACCCCTGGTTTAGATGTTTCCCTCCTCCAATACGCCTGATCAAATGATCAGGATCATTCTCAGGCTCCTGGAGAGCTTTGATGAGCAGATCATTGAATCAGGTGTATTGGAGGAGGGAAACATCAAAAAGATGCAGCAGAGCAGGCCCCGTGGTCAGGAGTTTAAGAAACCTGCCTTTATAGCATATGTTTTCCAATTTGAATGGCCTAAAACTGTTTTTTTTTTCAACCTTACTGAGCCAAAGCACTTGTTTTGCGGTGCCAGTGAACTCATTTTTACTGTCAAAGTAAACCGAGACAATGACACGTTTCAACTAGCACATAGCTTTGCCTTTGGCATGTCTGTATCTCTTAATGCCGACAAACAATGAAAAATGCCACTGACAGGCTAACAAATAGCATCTGCATGACGTTTTAACCAATAGATATTTGAACATGAACTATATAAATACTCGCAGGAATGTACAGTACAGTCATGCGCCTCTGCGCAAAAATGGCAACGGTAATCGACTCTGGCTTTCCGAGTCACTTGCAGTAGTTCAGTGAAGCACCTGACTTGTCTGCGCAACAGTAGTGTACTGCCCTCCAGTGCACCCCAGTGAACTGTTCAACACTTTGCATTGTATTTACGCTATTTCAGAGACTGGTTGGATGAATTATTGAAGTTTTATTCGTTGATTTTACATCCAATATAATAACGTGAAATAAGTAAAAATTTCCTTATTAACCCTAACAGGGACAGCGGTTACTACAGTGGACAGTTTTCCATGTATCAGGTTAGAGGGCGCATGAAAGGGTTAAAACAAAATCGCATCTCAGGGCGCCACTTTATGTCAATATCATGCAAAAATCTGTGTTTGGCTAAAATGCATTGCAAATTCGGAGGGTGCCCACCACTGCTGTAACGGGAACAATTGCTTGGCTCTGTTTGTACGCTTTTGGGTCACGTAAAGCGAGGATGTTGTGTTTTGCAAACAATCCTGAAAAAGTGCTCCATGTTCCTTTTATTGAACACAACTGATTAACTGCACAGATACAGGAAATGCTGAGAAATAAAATGAGCATTTTATTCCAAAAAAAATGGGTAAAGTATCATGAGAGAGTGAACAACAGAGGAGACAAGGCCATTAACAAATCTGTCAAGTGTCATGTGTAATCAATTTGGAATTCCGATTCATGAAAAACGCTTCCTTGTGTAAACTTCACATTTTTGTCAGACATTTTAAGGATCCTTTTGTTGCTACTCCGTCCCAAGCTTGAAGAAACCAAGGCCCATATTTGACATGAGGAATATCTCACACCACCAAACAAGCATGTCGCAAGAAATGTGTACTGAAATCAATCAATTCACTCACAAATGTAGTTAGTGTGAAAAGTGTGCCTCTGTAGTTGACCACAAAGCTGATATAGTCGCAGGAAGCCATGGCCTATTAGTTGAACTGTATGAAAAGCAAAATGTGATGGATACATGGGTTTATTGTGCCGACTGCCGTCGAGCGGAGGGACGTTGAATTGTTCTGTCAGTGGCATAGATTAGAAGGTTCATCATTGCTTGCAGCTTTTATTTGCATTATTATTCGGAGCAAAGGCAACACAAACATTTTCCGACTCATGTGGTTTTGCAGGCTGAGAGTCCATAACCCAGGCAGAGCCACTCGTTGGTGTACTCGGTGAAGCCCGGAGCCTTGGCGAGGCCACTTCCTGCGCAGACGGGAAATGGTAGCGATGGGGAAAAAAAAAAAGAAAAAAGAAAAAAATGAGCATTGGGGATTAAAAATGAAGGGCAGAGAAGCCTACCTTGCATCACATTGCGGAGATTGCAATAGTTGGTGCCGTTATCAAACAGGCTGGACCAAAAGGCGGACATTGACGCACCCTGAAACAAAGTCGCAATTGAAGTGAGTTACTCCATCGACACCAGCGATGCTCAATGTGTGCTACGAGAACCAGAATCACTGCTAATACATGAAATATTCTAAATGCGGATCGTGTTATTGGCTATGATGCGGCTTTAAACGGTTTGTAATTTTGTACAGTCCTTTGAACTCAACTCAACTGTATTTATAGAGCACTTTCAAACAGCCATCGCTGCATACAAAGTGCTGTACATGGCATGAAGTACAATACATGGCATTTCATCTCCAATTTTGAGCATGTTTTTATTTTCCCCTTTTTCTATTATGGCGCAGCTGCAGATGGGATGTGGGGTCGCCTTGATGGCTGCCCACTGCATCTGGTCCCTATGTTCCCCTCCGACACTCCCCACTTTATCTCCACATGTGCTAGTCTGTCTGTCATGTTAGTGTGCCTGTTTGCTGGTTTGCTTATTTTCTTTTCCCTCTAAATCACAGGTGTCAAACTCAAGGCCCGGGGGCCAGATCTGGCCCGGCACATTATTTTATGTGGTCCGCGAAAGCAAATCCAAGAAGTCAACTTTCATGATGCTTATTAAAATCTCGACCAAAATTTCAAATTGTCATTTGTAATACATAACAGTGATACTCTAAGCATTTTCTTGTTCCCAAACCCCTACTGTTACTTTCATTTAAACAATTGGTGAAAAAAACTGTTATTTTTCACTCCTTCACATGGTTTCATAACAGCCCTCCAAGGGAAACTGGAACTAAAATCTGGCCCGCGACAAAAACAAGTTTGACACCCCTGCCCTAAATCCCCTTAAAGGGGCTTAGTCTGGGGCTGTTCTTTTGCCTCCTTCTCCCTTCTTTCTTTGTTTTTTCCTTTTCATCAGCAAAAATGTAAAAGGCAAGCTGTAAAAGGCGACTCCCGTTCTGGATTCCCCTGTTGGTCATTGTTTGTTCTATGTCTCCTGGATGGGTCATGTCTGTTCCATTTCGTTGCACCCTGTGGTACAATGACAATATGACAAGTAATGCAACAGAAAAGCACTTACATCCACGCGGCAACCCAGGCTCATGGCAGTGGACGATATGGTGAAGTTAACACTCTCCATCTGACCTACTGCAGAGGTGTGGTTGGCTTGGATGAGCAATGGGGTCACCGGTCCCAGCTGCATTCAACACAGAGTGGGAAGTTTGTCGTCTATGAATCCATACCTACATGAATTAACCCTTCGTTTCTTACCTTGTATGAGCCCATTGCTTTTATTTGAGTCACAATGGCCATGTTGGCCTGATTGCACGGCACACCCAGCAGCCTGGACAGATTAAATTTACTCATCTGCGTAATCCAGGATTAGAATTGCAATTACCTTTGCATAAATATGTCCGCTAGAAACTTCATAACAAAGACAAAGGTCGTGCGGTCTTACCAGACGATCTTGCAGAAGGCGCGCGTCAGGTCGGTGGGCGCGCCATGTGCAAAAACGCACAAACCTAAAACGAGGAAAAGAGCGGCAAACTTGATTTTAGTGGACATGGCGGCAGGAAAAAGAAATTATGCTAGGAGTGCGGCGATGGCAGTTTGTGTGGGAATGTCCACGCCCAACTTCGGTTTTTAAAGAACATCCTCGGTGAGAACGATCATGTGGCAGCATGTAAATGACATTAGCATGACACTTCATGGTGCACGCTTGGATTTTGGACACATTTACACACGCATACATACAACATCTGTCTTTTCATAACACTGTGTTCTTTGTGTAACTGTCCACAATATCATCTTCTATTGTTTCTTGACATTAAACCCTAGTTTGAAACTCGAATCCTACTTGGAATTCCTAAGCCTACTTTAAAACCCTAATTTGAAATCCAAAACCGAGTTGAAACCCCTAGTTTGAAACCCTAATCCTAATTTGAAACCCTTCTTTGTACATCCTTAACCCTAGTGAAAAAATAATAATTTGAAAGCCTAACACAAGATTAAAAACATAATTTGAAACCCTAATGGCGGGTGGCAGTTTTTCCAAGTCAATTCCAGCCGGATGCCGCTTCCACATGGCAGTATACACAATGGGGGATCTGGTGGGTGCCGGGGACCGCCACCGTATCGGTCCCACCCTCTCCAGGCGCCTGCATCAAAGTGGATTTTTCTTCCGCCGACCTGAAAGTGTTTTATTGAAAAACTTGAACATTTTAAGTCTGTATGGAAGTTTCACAAAATTGAGGAAAATCACCCCCCGCCTGTGAAGTGAAATGTGGGTGGCCTTGAAGAAACTGCTTTCAGTTTGACAAGGTGGCAACCACAACCACCTTAATCTGTGTTAAGATATGATTCCTCTCTGTTAGCTGGATTTGAAAGAAACAATGTAGAATGCTGTTGAAGGTATTTCCTGCTTACTGTGATTACAATCACCTTTGGTACCCCCTCACCCCCACCACTTTTAGGACCCCTCCAGAGGACATGTCAACATCAAAAGAGGAACTGTTATCTCAAGTATCTGTGTTGCAACTATTGAGGGACTTCGCTTTGCTATGAGTACTATTGATCTCAGTCTCTTTCCTGAACATCTGTTTGCACACTTAAAACAACGTATGTAGTGTTAAAGTTTATTTTCTTCCTCCTTGGTTGATTAACAGCCCCCCAAGTGTCTTCTGTTGTCCCCCCGCACCTTGGGTGGGTCCCTGATCGCTGTTAAGCCCCCCTGGGAAGACCTCTTATCTCAGGATGTATGCACAGCGGGGGTTCTGGAACTTGCCATCACACCAAATGGTGGGTAGTGGTCGTTTGGTCTCACCTCACCACTCCCACCTTCTTCCAGCCACACCGGGTCAGATGTCATGTTACTTTTGTTTCTGGGATTTGCATGAGAGGCGTACCTCCCCGCCTCTCATTATCATATTGTCTCTATATAATCTCATGAATGTGTTTCTTCTACGCTTCCTGATTCAAATCTGGACCCCTCAGGAGCCCGAATCGATTCGTAAACTGCAGAAAATAAATTAAAAACCTTCGAAGGAACTGTTCATCGCCTCCAGCCTTTATTTGGATTTCCAACATTCTCCTCGTCCGAAATTCAACGAACACGCGGGGAAGAGGAGGCCACTCTACCCCAAACATCTGCATAGTGCTCAATGTCAAAATGAAACAAATTGGGCAGCTTTTCGACTGGATTGTTCTATGTGCAAGTGTCTTGCATGAAGTGGCTGATAAATAAGACTCCTGTGACCCTGCGAAATGCAGGAATGAACTCAAGTGTGCATAATCACATTTTCACCACCTCCAATTTTTCTGGATCGAAGAGCCGACTGCCAATTGTGAGGCTGGCGATTCAAGCAGAAAGTGGAATTTGCCTTGTGTCGAGGCCTTGTTGAATCAGCCAACTGGCCCAAATAGACGCAGATCACACGGCATGAGTGGAGAGTGGCTTCATTGGTAAAACATGCTCACAAAAGCAAGTGACAAATGGAAGGAGAAGCGTATGCTGCCATCTCTCGGATCGATGTGGTTCCCACTTCCCTGTCAAAAAAAATGTTTTTTGGGGTTGCACGACGGCTTTCAGGCCAACATCAGTCTCCGATGTGTCATGGGCAAACAGAATATCCATACCATCCATACAGAGTATTTTATGATTCCTCCATACATACTACAATTATAAAATGTATTTTATAATCATACATGGCAATGGCGAGTGATGAAAAAAGCGGAAGGGGCGTGGCCTGGACGGGGGCGTGGCCTGGACGGGGGCGTGGTTACTTACAAAAGTGGCACTAAACATGCTGAAGATGAAGTGTATTAAATTTACACAGTTTGAAAATTGAACAGAAAAAAATCCCAAGATCGCCACTATTCTTTCAAGTGAAAATTTGTGCAATTTTGCCTATGCATTCCTGGTGAGCACCAATATGTAACTCCAAATTTGCTGCTCAAAATCAAAACTAAAAAAGTAAACACATCCTAACCGCCTCTCATTATCATATTGTCTCTATATAATCTCATGAATGTGTTTCTTCTACGCTTCCTGATTCAAATCTGGACCCCTCAGGAGCCCGAATCGATTCGTAAACTGCAGAAAATAAATTAAAAACCTTCGAAGGAACTGTTCATCGCCTCCAGCCTTTATTTGGATTTCCAACATTCTCCTCGTCCGAAATTCAACGAACACGCGGGGAAGAGGAGGCCACTCTACCCCAAACATCTGCATAGTGCTCAATGTCAAAATGAAACAAATTGGGCAGCTTTTCGACTGGATTGTTCTATGTGCAAGTGTCTTGCATGAAGTGGCTGATAAATAAGACTCCTGTGACCCTGCGAAATGCAGGAATGAACTCAAGTGTGCATAATCACATTTTCACCACCTCCAATTTTTCTGGATCGAAGAGCCGACTGCCAATTGTGAGGCTGGCGATTCAAGCAGAAAGTGGAATTTGCCTTGTGTCGAGGCCTTGTTGAATCAGCCAACTGGCCCAAATAGACGCAGATCACACGGCATGAGTGGAGAGTGGCTTCATTGGTAAAACATGCTCACAAAAGCAAGTGACAAATGGAAGGAGAAGCGTATGCTGCCATCTCTCGGATCGATGTGGTTCCCACTTCCCTGTCAAAAAAAATGTTTTTTGGGGTTGCACGACGGCTTTCAGGCCAACATCAGTCTCCGATGTGTCATGGGCAAACAGAATATCCATACCATCCATACAGAGTATTTTATGATTCCTCCATACATACTACAATTATAATAGTTTGTCCAATTATTGTTAAAGTGAGTTGTATTAGGGTAAAAAATGTTTTGCAAAACCTCAACGTTACTTATTACACATGACAATTTGACATTTCGGTACACATTGTAGCAAGCTGACACACGTGATTTGCTTTCACGAGACACATAAAATGATCTGAAGTGCCGGATCTGGCCCCCGGGCCTCAAGTTTGACACGTG
>NW_017805540.1:5398828-5416353 GCF_001891065.2 Hippocampus comes
TTGTGACATTTTTGTTAAGTGTTGTGCTGTGATGTGTCCGAATGTAAAATGTGTGCCTTGGCTAAATGAAAGATGAGGAAAAAAAAACCTTCTAAATGATGATATACTAGTGATACTAGTGATAAAAATATAAGTGCGATGCTTTGTATAAGTGTAACAGTCTTCCATATATTGTATTTGCAAAACACCATTGATGTGTTATTGATAAAAGCTAAAAGTGATCAGTCCAAACGCATGTTATTCAAACGCAAGCTGTTCGAATAAATGCGTGTGTGCGTGTGTTCCCCTCTGGTTTTTTAATGTATTAATTTGCTCAACCGGAGATACTTCCCCACAGTTAGCACAGATGCCAAAGTCGTGGTGTGAACGTAAGACGACTGTTCCACCTGCCTTTCACTCGGGTGCGTTGTTCACCGATACGCGTGTCCTGTTTAAGTCACCTACCAGATCTTGTCGCAAATCCCGAAGAGCAGTAGGAAGCCATTATAAGTCACGTCACGTGGTACAGTAGCCATGTGACGTGAGCAGCAAATCAGAGACGGCATGGCTGTAGACGGATATCCATCCATCAATTTTGTTGCATGTAAAAACAAAATATGTTTTTAATTAAAATTCTAAATACAATGGGATGTTAGATCACACTGCATTCATCAATATTTCTTCAAAGTAAAAACGTTTTGAAATGGAAAATGAAAAAAAAATCATTGTACTTATAATTAAGTCACATAATTCTTCAGCCACGATTAAAAAAATAAGTGTGAAAACAATATAATAGTCGTAGGGTGATTATTATTTTGTGATTTGGAACAGTAGCCAAAACATTTCTGTTATCGGTCATGAATTTCAGTTGTGTTATAAACGCAAGGCAGCTTTATGTACATAGCACATTTCATACACAATGCAACTCAGTGCGCTTAACACAAGCAGACACAACACTTAAAAACATTTATATATAAAACATAACAGAGAAAACAAAAGTGCTTTACCAAAATTACAAAAAAAAACATATAATGGCAATATTTAAATGAACAGAATTATTTTTTTAAAATCGGGAACATTTTAAAAGTAAAGTAAATAAAAACAGGTTTCTGAAATTACTACAAGAAAAAAAAGGTGATTTGAAAGATCTTAATCAAAGTTATGGGAAAAAGCAAAGTTTTTTAACCTGTATTGCTTTGCACTTCCTGGCCACTAAAGCAGGTGAATATTTGGCAAGAAAGATTATCCATCCATCGATTTTCTATACTACACGACACAACTCTTTTAAAATACAGTACAGCATTCGGCTTTTCACGCGTTGGAAAATGAAATAGAAACTAACAACACTCTTATACTATAAGTAGGAACTTTGTTTTTTTGCAACACAATACTGTAAAACTTTTGACTTACTCTCTACACCTGCTGTTATTACAAGCCAAAACATTCTCCCTTCAACAACAGAAAACACAGTTAGCCACCTCGGTGTACAAAAAACACAAAGTCATCAATTTAGTCACATTTTCAGGTTCACATTTTGATAGAATTAACATAACTTCGAGATGAGTTTGCCAAAGAAAGCTCCCTCGTCTACTGACACTGGAAACTCCAATGTGTTTTTACCTTAAATGACTCCAGATTGGGCCAACGGTAATCCCAAGAGCAGAGTTGGGAGGAGAACAATACAAAAAAAAAAAAAAAGATACACAGATTCAATCGGTTGTTCTTCGTTGTTCCGTGTGTTCTGTTCATGTTTGTGAGAAAAGCAACACGCCCGTCAATGACACTGATTCGGTTTGATAAGTGATAAAGTGAATCGTTTGCATTTTTGTGTTAGCGCTTCACTCTGTTGAGCTGGCTGCACCCTTGGACGCAGTGTTACTCACACGTCATTTTAGGACATGTAAAGGTCTGTCGATTTTTCCTAAAAGGTTGCAAAGAGAATTCCATTGCTATTGTGTTGGACATCCTTATAAAGAACATCGTGTAGCTTTCACAGTGGCATAACTCAACGGTGTGACGATTTAACATTTATTTGATTTCATAATCATCACGATCCTCTGATATAAATCCTAACTACAATGTGACCCGCGATAAAAAATGAGTTTGACACCTATTGTGAGGAAAGTTGTCAGGATAGTCGGAAAAAAATTGCAAATCATCTGTCTAGCAACAAATGTGCTAAACGGCATCATCAGCGGGACCAGCTCAAAAGGTCGCATCAACGTTTCATTTTGATGAGTAAAATAGTTGACATTTTTAGTTGTACTGCTTGACTTTGGCACTTTGTTTGACTGTCTGCACCCATTGGCGCCCCCTGCCTCCTCCGCCTCCTCCTCCTCCTCCGTCTCTCTCTTGCTCCCTCACTCTTTCTCCCCCCCCCCCCAGCCCCCCGCACACTATCCGTGACGTCAAACCAGCATGGCGGTCAAGGTGACTTCGGCATCGTTTCCTTTGCAATTTGCAACCCCTACTTCCGTCATTTCTCTTGGTGTTTTGCTCGTTTTCGTGTGTAGGAACAGTCGAAGCGAGTGTGTGCCAGACGAGCGGGCGTCGTGCTCGGAGCTGCCTTGTAGCATCACCGGGCTAGCTGACGCCCGGCGGCCGGTCGGCGGCTGCTGGCCTTGATGACACTTCCCAACAGGCTGGAGGGAGGATAGCTCCGTAATGCTAACCAGCTGTCAGTCTTACTTTCTTCCTGACAAAAACGCTAAGCGGGACGTCTTTTTATTTTTCTCCCTCTTTCTCTCTTTTTTTAATCCATTAGCCGACTTGCTTTTTCTTTCCCGAGTCACTGTAACGGTTCGCGTCCTTTTCGTGCTAGCTGTTAGCTTGTCGATACCAGGGCTGGTTCGAGGTTCGACCTGTGAGCAACCGCCAGCCCGGTTCTGTTGGGTAGTATCAGAGTTAGTTCGGTTCATTGCAAGCTAAAATGTACACGTGCGTCTTTGTGCTGGCCTTCCACACCAACATAAGCTATAATTAAAATATTTGTTAGGGGGAAGGGATGTGCAAACAGCCTTAAATTCCCTATCACCCTTGTATAATTTTTGTTGGATTTTTCTATATATATATTTTTTTATTTTTAGGTGCAATCAACCAAACGCGGGGATCCAAGTGAGCTCAAAGCAATCTTCCAGAAGGTGAGTATTGCACTTTTAAAATATGTTTTGATTTAATTTTTGTGAGCGTGATTGAATCAAGGTGCAGTAGCTCACCAGTGTGTAGCTTAATTTGTCAAAAAATACTTAATAGTTGAAAATACACTTCTGTTCATCTCAGCGATGTATAGTGAGAGGCAGAACAATTAAATGCATAACTTGGTGCAAGTATGTGTTTAGTTGAACAGGCCCAGATTTCACACTGAGTAACTAAATTTAGAAGAGACCATCATTATTCATTCCTACTTTTTGTGACATTTTTGTTTGGTGCCCTGGTGTGGGATTTTTCCAATACCTTGGCTTAAAAAAAAAAAAAGATTAGCAAAGACTGGCTCAGACTGTGCATGAGAAGAAAGAGTGAGCCCAGTCTGATTTTGCTTAGTAAGTGAGCTGAGGAGTTTGTGTCACAGGTTTTAAATTACACTGTTTGCCAACGCTAAATGGCCGTAAAAGGCAGCTGTTTTGCTTCATGTACGAAGTAGAAAATGAAACTCAAACTCTAAATGACAAGTGATTGAAACCAAATATGCTGACATTTAAAGTTGAATCTCTTGAGTGACTTGTCAAGGCTCAAAACACATGCGTTAGGGGTGCGTGTCAGCTTGTTTGGCAGTGTTGTTTTCCTTCAGCGTGAGGCTTAATAAAGGGGCAAGCATTGTTGTCAGCTGAGAGCACACGCAAACAAGTGCTTAAGGAGCCTTTTACCAGCCGGGCCATTCCACTGATCACATTTCGTATTAAAAAAAAAATACTTGTGCAGTCCATAAGCCACCTTGGCTTATTACAGTAACAGTTAACCTTCACAATGTTCTCGGCATGGCCAATGTGTGACTGACCATGTGACCCTTGCATGACAAGCCCTTGTTGGTACTTGCGAGGACATGCACGGGGTTGAATAGCACACGAGCTCAAGCCAAAAAGATACATCCACTCGCTCAGTCGGGTCAGTCTGACATGTCCGAATTTGTTGAGGTGCCGCCCACAACAGATATATGACACCTGGGAATATGTTAATTTGTTGTGAGACATCATGGCCAGCCTCTAGGATGATGTGTGTCGGACAGTGACGTAACTTTGAATACATCAGGACCAGCCAGCCTGGCTGCTGGCCAGAATACTGTAGTTTTGCTTCTTCTAATTTATGGTTTACCATCAAACTAAACACAACTTTGCCTTCAAATCCACGTACTTAATGCTAGCCCGTCAGAGAAAAGGATATAGTCGATATAGTGTTTTCAGGACATTGGCGATATAGTGTTTTAAGTCCTGAGCCTGCTCACAGAACCAATTATACTTGTGTCTACCATCACATGTACCGCACTGAATTTAGAAGGGAGTCTAATCGTTGAAATTATGTAAGTTGTTTTTTTTTTTGGGGGGGTGGGGAATCACTGAAAAATGTATTATGAATAATTGACAGAATTGTCCGATCACCATCCTTTGACTTTTTTTCCCCCCTCAACCGTTTCAGTTGGCTCTTTCCCCTGTAGCTTTTCCAAACAAAGGTGGTCCTTGAAGGTGTTCTAACTGAAATGCTGCGGATTAGCAAGACTGTTGATGAGGCGTAGAAAAAAAAGTAGTGTGTTTCCGGTATCCCGACTGACCGAGAATTTCTACCTCGAAAAAAAACTTTACGGTCGGCATTTTTTTCAAACAACCTTCAAATTTAACACACGTCATCATTAGTTCTACCAACAGTTAACATTAGCATTACTACGCCTTGTGACGAATGTTTTATTCATAAAGGTACCATGCTACAACCAGTAAATTATAGAATTACCAATACTGTTTCATAATATTTTTCATAGCGATTAGCCTACAAATCTAATGACCAACTTGCCTCGTAATCGTGCCTCTCGTCGGATCTCGCTCTCATGTTCTGTGCATACATCCCAGGTGAGATGAGTGATACGCCCTTTGGACGATTCATACGAAAAATCAGACTGGCATTCCCATTTCTTAAATGTCGTAATTAGTAGACCTTTGTGAGTTTTTTTCGCCGCCATCTCAAACTTTCATCCGCGCGATTCCTCAGTTTGCGGACTTAAATAGCAACCCGCATGCGCACATAACGTTATCTGTTGCGTCCCCCCCAACACTGAAAACAAAACAAAATGAAAGTAAATTAGAAGAAACACACCACACCACAAACACACATAGAGGCACAGTGAAATCACGTTGATCACACAGTCAAGTTGTGTGCGGTGACTTTAATGGTTAAACTATTTTTCGGTACCGTTCAAATGACGCCACGGAAACGACACGCTACCGGTAACTATTGTTACCGTGAAATCCTCAGGCTTGCCGTAGTTTTTTTTTGTTTGTTTGTTTTGACTGAGAAATTTCCTTGCGTCCCAAAAACGCACATTATTTGGAACTGTGTGTCACGTGGGAAAATTATGCTTCTAGGACGCGGGACGCAGAGGTAACGAGATGGCTGTAACACCCAGCCGCCGGGTACCCAACTCTCGCCGCAAGCAGGGGTTTCAGTGTCTCTTTGTTTTATGTTTTATGTTTTATGGTTATTTTGTTTAAATTTTTTGATGGGGGGGGGGGGAGATTAAAAAAAAAACTTTGTACCTACCGACCCTATGCTGAAATTTCATGTTACCGGAAACACACTACTTTTATTTCTACGCCCGATGTAAAGTGATGCTCATGCGACGCATGAATGTGATTATTTAATAGTGCACGCGTCACACACACAAAGCAGCGTGAAGCGTTATGTGGTCTGTGAAGCTGAAGTCCCCAAGTCACAATGGCCGACTTCAACATAAATCTTCTCGTATGTCTTTTTGTACCGTCAGTATGCCAGCGAAGTGGACAAGGATGGAGACAGGTTCATGACCCCTGGAGACTTTGTCCAGAAGTACCTGGGACTGCAAACACAGCTCCATCACAACCCCAAAACTGTACAACTGCTGGCTGCTGTGGCCGACACCACCAAGGACGGGTTTGTGCCACGAACCCCCAAAACATTACTCAGTACTAATTGTTAAACGGTGGCTGATAAAGCACTTGCTACTGTTACCTCATAAAGATAAAATCGACAACTTGTGCACAAATGACACACAGACAATACACACGCATGTCTTTTATGTAATTTGAATGTTAGCATTATAATACAGGAATAGAGCAGAAGCACACGTAACGTTTCATTCAAAAGTATTGCATAAAATTGTTTCAAAAACTTTTCTTGAATATTAAATGTGAACGTATTGCACTGCATTTAAAAGTTAAACACAACTAATGTGTACTTCAAAATGTACTATACTACAAAAAAAAGTCCTGTACTGGATTTCAAAACAAAAAATGTAAACAGGCAGTACGTCTAGCGACAAGCGTCCTTCTGATCTCATAAATTGCATTACAAGTTGGAAATCTTTATTTGTATTAAATGGATATTTTTGTGTACCACCAGAAAGAGCCCGCATACCACTAGTTGTACTCCTAGCGAGAGCACTTTGAGAACTACTACTTTGAGACATTTATTTGATCCGTTATGACCTCAATTACTTCTTTAAGATTGAATCAATAAATGTTTTTGTTGTCTGACTGCTTGGACAGGCTCATCTCTTTCCAGGAGTTTCTTGCTTTTGAGTCCGTCTTGTGTGCACCTGACGCTCTCTTCATAGTTGCCTTCCAGCTCTTTGACAAGACTGGAACTGGAGACATTTCCTTTGGTACGTACGTGCCATTGTCTCGTCTTTTGTTTGTTGACCGCCTTCGGGCTCGAGTCATGTGACCAGTTGAGCCGTAAACCCACACAGCATTGCTTGCCGTTGGTCCGGTTCCCAACTTGATGCCCTCTGTGTTTGCGTGCCTCATCGTCAGTGCACCTTCTGTGTGTGTTTGTGTAGTCCCCGGCAGATATGGACTTTTCCTACCGTGACTCTTTGAACCCGATAATTGCTCTTTCTAGCTCCCTCCAGCATGTATGAACTGACTGTTTCCCTCTTTGTCTGAGAAAACACAAGTCTTTGCGCTACTCTGAGTTTGAAGTCCTATCTTTTTAAATATGTGTAATTTTGCCACAGAAAATGTACGGGACATTTTCAGCCAGACCACCGTGCACCACCACATTCCCTTCAACTGGGACTGTGAGTTCATCCATTTGCACTTTGGCCACGACCGCAAGAAACGTCTCAACTACCTCGAATTCACCCAATTCCTGCAGGTATTTTGACCCAAGAAACATCTCGGCGTTTGCTTTTCACTTCCTTGTCGCACCGCAACGGGACACTAAATTGCGTCCTGTGTTTTAGCGCAGCTTCACAGTGTAATTCTCTTGCAGGAGCTGCAGTTGGAGCATGCTCGGCAGGCCTTTGCCCAGAAGGACAAAGGGAAGAATGGAGTCATCTCCGCCTTGGACTTCTCTGACATTATGGCCACCATCAGGCACCACATGCTCACACCCTTTGTGGAGGAGAACCTCGTCTCGGTGAGTTAGTTTGTGACAGTCTTTTTTTTTTTTTTTTCCACCAGGTGATGTTAATCCCATGAACATGAACAGCTCACTTTTGGCCAGGTTTGTGCATTTGTTTCTTTTGAACCTCTGCCTTGGGTGGTCTCTCACAGGGCGGTGAATGCTTGCGAAGATAGGGAATATTAGGTTGGTCAACCTTTTTTTTTTTTGTTTGTTTGTTTTTTTGTTTTTGTTAAATGTTGACACAAATCAGGAGGTCGCCTCTTTCATTCGCCACATTTAGCCTCTTTTAGCGATGCTTCGAGACAACGCTGTGTTTGTGAAAGTTAGAGGGCAACTATTTGCTGCTATTTGGGATAGTCGTTGCGAAGATGGGCAACTATTTGCCACTCTTTTTGCCTCTTGGGACTGTTTGCCAACTCCTGGAGTAGCAGGCGAATCGATGAATGAAGGTGTGTGAACCTTCCCCAAGTTTCTGCTGTAACTCATTAAAAATAAATAAATAACTCAATTATTACAGGTCGGTGCAGACATTCGTTTGAATATTTTCGTAGTGTGGCTTCAGTTAATCGCCTGAAACTTTTGTTGGGGAAATCAGATGCCATTGATATATCCACTATTAATGTTTATTCACACTGCCTCGTCGAATGAAGGGAAAGGAATTTTCAGTGCCGTGTTGCTTTAAGAAGTGCCATTATTTCATGAAATATGAAAAGGTGACATGTTAAAGCCACAGATTTGTTGACATTATTGTTGTCATCTGACTTAGTGACTTTTTTTTTTAGAGCACACTTGTTTGGTAGAATTTTGTGAAGTTGGTGCAGCGAATGCTTAATGTGAGACGAATAAAGGTTTTCTCAAGTAAAATGACTGCACGTCAAAGTGTTGAGCAAGTTAACAACAACAACAAGCTATCTTTCTGATAGAGTAGACAAACTCAAAGTTATCATGTTTAAAAGTTTCATTTTGTTGTATGCTTGATTGACCTTGAAAGCATGTGTTGAGAGCACACAGAAAAAAGGGCCAACTTGAGCTGAATGAAACTGAGGCCTTGTTAACTGATAGTACAAACAGGAAGGTTCAACTTTGGGTGGGCAGCACGATAAGATGTCCTTGAGTTTGTGCAGTGTCTCAATTCATGCGAAATATACCCATTGAATTAACAAGGTATCCATTGTTTGTACCGAGAGATGTTTTGGCCTCTGAGGGGCGCATCGGTGCCGGCAGAGGCTGCAGAGGTCAGGTGTCAGTTGAGAAGCGCGCCTGAGTGGCTTCGTAGAAAACTGCGCCTCCTGCTGGCAGAAAAGACAATCCCTTCCTGAGTCTGACTGTTCAACTGTCCGAGCGAGCATCTCTGACACTTTCATATTAAATTGATAGTTCATTTGCCTTAATGTTAGTGGAAAGCTAATCCTGTCTAATAAATCTGGTTTATTGTAATGCAGATTAATGTATTGGTTGTGTTTTTTATTAAATGCAAAGGAAGAGGGCCTTGAAAAATGAAGCGCATATTAAATCACAATTGTGATATTAAGGCGGGGGGGAGTGCAATTCGATTCTTTTTCAAAGTTATTCAGCCCTAATGCGTGGTGGTCAGATTTCACCCAACAACAAAAATCATATGACCCAATCCTCAACTCATGTACTAATTTACCTGCAGTCTTGCAACATCAGAGAAGCTTCTGCTTAGAATTTTTTTTTCCAGAGCAAGTACTGTCTGTCTTTTTTAGGTAGTCATCAGTGTTGTTTGCGCCCCTGCTTTTTTGCAGATTTATTTTTTATAGAGTGAATCAGTTTATCGAAGACATCATTTCCGTGGAAATTTGTGGCTTGTAACCATCATTTTTAAACGGATTTTTACAGGATACTTTCTTGGAAAAGAGAGCCACAGTTGGTGGTGCACTTTCCAGCTATTTATTCAACGGAAGACCTACGAAACACTTATTAAAAACAATGACGAGACTCATGCAGGAGCTGTTGTCAGCGGCAGCTCACGCCTGGACACTCACATGCAAACTCGCCATCATCACTCAAGATCCGCCCCTTGTGGCTCTGCACTTAGGCACATAAACGAACACATGGCCACTACCAGACATGAAGTTGTGGATTTTTCCATTTTCATGCTTGCAATTTTCTTGCATTCAAATGCATAAAGAACGGCTGCTTGAATCATTTTGTTTGACGTACAACTGGATTTTGGTGGGTCTTGAGCATATGCGCCGCGATGAACTGGTCTCCTCTCAATAGTAGTACAAAATACTCGAGACATGAGATTGAGCTGTAATGAAATGGTGCTTTTTTTTTCTTTTTTTTTTTTTTTGGTGGCTTTCTCTTCTCAGGCAGCTGGAGGCAGCACCTCGCACCTGGTTAGCTTCTCTTACTTCAACGCCTTCAACTCCCTCCTCAACAACATGGAGCTGATCCGCAAAATCTACAGCACACTGGCCGGCTCCTGGAATGACACGTTGGTCACCAAAGGTGCGTGCAGTTATTTTTTTTTCTGTCTCTAAACTATGTGAAAGCAAATTTTTATTTTGTGTGTGTGTGTGTGTGTGTGTGTGTGTGTGTGTGTGTGTGTGTGTGTGTGTGTGTGTGTTTGAGTACATCTTATTATCTGTCCCCTACAGAGGAGTTTGTTCATGCTGCCAACAAGTTTGGTCAAATCACGCCAATGGATCACGCCAATGGATATTGACATCCTTTACCAGTTATCAGGCCTGCACTCCCCCTCTGGGTAAACACACTCGTGTATTGCTGTAAAACCAACAAACGGGGTCAAGTTAACACTTCTTTTATCAGTTGTCAACAGTGGCTCATCTCTGTACTTGTGTGTCAGGCGCCTGAATCTTGCCGATATTGAGAGAATCGCTCCCCTGGAAGAAGGAAGTCTTCCATATAACCTGGCTGAAACCCAAAAACAGGTAACTTGTCCCCCACTGCCCATCTCACACATTAAATCGTGTACATAGTGTATGTGTAATCTCCCCATTGGTGTTTATTAATTCAACTATTTAAGATAAAACATTTGCGATCATCTGCTTTAACTTTGGAAAATGACCGAACAAGTACCCGAATCAGTTTTAAAATGTTTGCAAATACAACATCTACCCGTTTCCTGTGATATTGCTTCATTGTTTTTTTAATCACTTAAAATTCAGAAATAATTAACCATTGATAAATAAACAGTAATCTTGAAGAAGGAAAAAAGCCAACTAAAATTGTATCAATTATTTACTTAATGGATGAAATAATTAATTGTAAAAGTATTGACTCGTAACAGCTCTATTGCGTACACACCTCATTTGCAGTCAGTGTAATATTTTGAAACTTATTACAGTATGCTTTGAAGGGAATGTTGGAGTGCGCTGCATATTTGCATTGCCATTCCTGCCATGCAAATTGTGTGTGTTCATTCAAGGTGTGTAGCACGACACACGCCGGTACCAGTCGTAGTCGTTAATTACAGCAAAGTAGTAACTCCAAATGGCTCATGAAGCGGGGAATGTTGCGTCACTTATTTGTGATAAATGGGGATGGGGCAGTTAATTAAGAGTGGAGGGCTCTGTTTTCGGAAATACCATACCAATTCACTATTCAACACTTACATCGGGCGTCATTTTCCATTTTATGATTCCCCAGACTCAGGCTCAAGGGGACAGTTCGAGGCCTGTGTGGCTGCAAATTGCAGAATCTGCTTACAGGTTCACTTTGGGCTCTATTGCTGGAGGTGAGTTCTTCTTCTCCCTTGCGGCCATCGACATCGTGACAGAATCCGTTTTGCTCCAAACTCTTGTTTCTATGCCCAGCGACGGGCGCCACGGCTGTGTACCCAATCGATTTGGTGAAGACCCGAATGCAGAACCAGAGGTCCACAGGTTCGTTTGTCGGGGAGCTGATGTACAAGAACAGCTTTGACTGCGCTAAGAAAGTACTCCGCTACGAAGGCTTCTTTGGCTTCTACAGAGGTACGCCACAGTGATCCACTCCTGCCTGTTCCGTCACTTCGATTCGACTAACCAGTTGGCATCGCAAACGACTACAAACGCTTCTCACGCATGATGACCCGCAGGTCTGGTTCCTCAGCTCATTGGCGTGGGTCTCTAAACTATGTGAAAGCAAATTTTTATTTTGTGTGTGTGTGTGTGTGTGTGTGTGTGTGTGTGTGTGTGTGTGTGTGTGTGTGTGTGTTTGAGTACATCTTATTATCTGTCCCCTACAGAGGAGTTTGTTCATGCTGCCAACAAGTTTGGTCAAATCACGCCAATGGAGATTGACATCCTTTACCAGTTATCAGGCCTGCACTCCCCCTCTGGGTAAACACACTCGTGTATTGCTGTAAAACCAACAAACGGGGTCAAGTTAACACTTCTTTTATCAGTTGTCAACAGTGGCTCATCTCTGTACTTGTGTGTCAGGCGCCTGAATCTTGCCGATATTGAGAGAATCGCTCCCCTGGAAGAAGGAAGTCTTCCATATAACCTGGCTGAAACCCAAAAACAGGTAACTTGTCCCCCACTGCCCATCTCACACATTAAATCGTGTACATAGTGTATGTGTAATCTCCCCATTGGTGTTTATTAATTCAACTATTTAAGATAAAACATTTGCGATCATCTGCTTTAACTTTGGAAAATGACCGAACAAGTACCCGAATCAGTTTTAAAATGTTTGCAAATACAACATCTACCCGTTTCCTGTGATATTGCTTCATTGTTTTTTTAATCACTTAAAATTCAGAAATAATTAACCATTGATAAATAAACAGTAATCTTGAAGAAGGAAAAAAGCCAACTAAAATTGTATCAATTATTTACTTAATGGATGAAATAATTAATTGTAAAAGTATTGACTCGTAACAGCTCTATTGCGTACACACCTCATTTGCAGTCAGTGTAATATTTTGAAACTTATTACAGTATGCTTTGAAGGGAATGTTGGAGTGCGCTGCATATTTGCATTGCCATTCCTGCCATGCAAATTGTGTGTGTTCATTCAAGGTGTGTAGCACGACACACGCCGGTACCAGTCGTAGTCGTTAATTACAGCAAAGTAGTAACTCCAAATGGCTCATGAAGCGGGGAATGTTGCGTCACTTATTTGTGATAAATGGGGATGGGGCAGTTAATTAAGAGTGGAGGGCTCTGTTTTCGGAAATACCATACCAATTCACTATTCAACACTTACATCGGGCGTCATTTTCCATTTTATGATTCCCCAGACTCAGGCTCAAGGGGACAGTTCGAGGCCTGTGTGGCTGCAAATTGCAGAATCTGCTTACAGGTTCACTTTGGGCTCTATTGCTGGAGGTGAGTTCTTCTTCTCCCTTGCGGCCATCGACATCGTGACAGAATCCGTTTTGCTCCAAACTCTTGTTTCTATGCCCAGCGACGGGCGCCACGGCTGTGTACCCAATCGATTTGGTGAAGACCCGAATGCAGAACCAGAGGTCCACAGGTTCGTTTGTCGGGGAGCTGATGTACAAGAACAGCTTTGACTGCGCTAAGAAAGTACTCCGCTACGAAGGCTTCTTTGGCTTCTACAGAGGTACGCCACAGTGATCCACTCCTGCCTGTTCCGTCACTTCGATTCGACTAACCAGTTGGCATCGCAAACGACTACAAACGCTTCTCACGCATGATGACCCGCAGGTCTGGTTCCTCAGCTCATTGGCGTGGCGCCTGAGAAAGCCATCAAACTCACTGTGAGTCCCCTCCCCACCTCCACAACCCCCTCCGTTCGTACACTAATGTAGAGATCAACCGGGATGAACATTTTGGATCACGACAGGCTCAAAATAACTTCTTTTTTTTGCCATGAGGAGCAATTAATTTATTTTTATGTTTGTTTGTAGGTTAATCCCATGGACAAAGATTTTGCTAAACAGAAATACAACAATGTAATGTTAATGTGAGGGCTGCAATTGTTGAAATTTCCAGCGTTCACGTGTATCCTACTGAAAATTCGACAGAGTACTCGTGGATTCGGAAAAACTAGATTTTTAGTTACCATATTTTACGCACTCTAAGGCGCTTTGGAGTATAAGGCGCACCTTCAATGGCGTATTTTGAAACTCTTATCATATATAGGGCACACCGCATTATACGGTGCATAGAGTAGAAGCTACAATAGTGGCTGCGGTTGCGTTATGCATCCACTAGATAGAGCTATGCTGAAGGAATACAATACAATTAATTTATATAGAGCTATCACCACCGCTGCAGCTGCAACAAAGCGCTTTACAGAACATTTAGAATACTACGTCCAAGAAATCACAATATTGATCCATTTATAAGGTGCATTGGATTATAAGGCACACTGCTTTTGAGAAAATGGAATGCTTCAGTTCTCCACATTATAACATGGCAAACTGGACTTGTAAAAACTTAGATCAAACCTTAAACCCCGATAGACACTCTTTTCCCCCCCAAACAATGCAGAATGCAGCTACTCACCCATTAGCGTCTCAGAACCTTTCTCGGTCTCTTGTCACACCGAGCCAAAGTGGAGAAAAGTTATTCTTGCACTTCACATGCACATTTTGTATTATTATTGTTCATAATGCAATGTATTTTTTTTCTTGATTAATTAAAAGGATAATCAGTAGAATAACTGATTTTAACCCTCGTTATTTTTGAAAGCCACAGCCCTAAATAAAGTCGTGAACCGTATGTAGTTTTTGCACTTTAGAAATTTGGCAAGATTCATGCTTTAACTGTTGCCAAGCTGAAATCTAACATTAAAATGCTGAAGTGAAAGTTTAACAAGGGAAGAAGTAAAGTGCAAAAACAATTCAACTTCTTATGATGCCTTTAAAAAAAAAACAAAGAATCTTGGCTTTATATTCTTGAGAAAATATGCCTTTAGTTCTTGGGGGAAAAAAAAAATCTGACATTGTTTGAAATGAATGGTGGCTTTTTTTCCCAGACAGACAAACCTGCTAACTTTATTTGTACTTGCACTTCACAGGTGAATGACTTTGTACGAGACAAGTTCACCGACAAGGACAACTCAATCCCTTTGCTCGCAGAGATCTTGGCTGGCGGCTGTGTAAGTGGCATCACGCGCCATTAAGCACCCATGTGAAAGGGGTAGCGCAAGTGTGTTAACAAGCTCTTGTTGCCATGGTTCTTACAGGCTGGAGGCTCCCAGGTGATCTTTACTAACCCTCTGGAGATAGTGAAAATCCGTCTGCAGGTGGCAGGCGAGATCACCACCGGGCCTCGAGTTAGCGCGCTCAACGTGGTGCGAGACTTGGGCTTCTTTGGACTCTACAAGGTAAAAATATGTCCCGGTACATTCCGCAAGCCGCCGCCGCCTCTTGGTTACACTCACTCTTTGGTGGTGCTTTGCTGCGCATTGCGTTTCTAGGGAGCTAAGGCCTGTTTCCTGAGGGACATCCCCTTCTCCGCCATCTATTTCCCCGCCTACGCCCACCTCAAGTCTACAATGGCTGACGACCAAGGTCGGCTCGGCCCCTTGCAGCTTCTCACGGCTGGAGCAATTGCGGGTAAACGCAGATGCTGTTTCGTATGCCGTATGTGAGTCCGTGTTGAAAAATGATCACCGCAGAGTGTATCTCTTGCGATTGGAAATATTTAGCTATGGTTGCTGGCCCCAACTGTTTTATGAGAAGATTAGAGATGGGGCTGGGGGAAACACCGACACCCCCACACCACAGGATACTCGCTCAGTGTCACCTAATAAGAGTTATCCAAAAATCCATCTTCTGCTGGCTTGGATTTCTAAAACAGATTTCTCTTTGCTAGTGATTCAATTTGGAATACAGTAATAAATTCCAGACCCAAATGCGTTGTTGAACTGCAAGGTCCATTTTCCAAGGAGTTGCTCAGTATGGGCTTCCGCTGATTCTATTCTTGCTATGATTGCTCTTCTTCAAAAGGCAATGCAACAAAAAGAGGAGGTCGAAAACTTCCACCCGCGCGAAACGTGGCTTAGCAGAACCGACTGTGAGGAGTTGTAAATTTGAAAAAACAAATTAGCAGGAGTCCTGGAGTTGCTCTATTTCTTTCTTTACTCAACCTGCAAAGTAAAATACAAGTGCGTCGTGTGCTCCACATCAATCTTTACACTTCACTACTTCCTGGCCTTCTTAGCACAACTGCACATCATTGTCGAAAATGAAACACCACTGTCACTGAGCAGTAATTCGATGCACATTTAGTGCAATGGAGTTTCAAAAAATCAATTTTTAAAAACTCTCCTTTTTCTTATATCCTTTAACTATCCCAGCTCTCTTCGGGCAGTAGGCGAGGGACAACCCTGAACCAGTTGCCAGCCAATCGCAGTCCTTTAACTACAAACAACAAAATGAACACAGTAAAATTACTGTGGATTTACTGCATCACTGAACTAAGAGACATTTCTGTATTGCTGGCCATCGTAGTCTCACGTTCTGCTTCTCTGTCCACTCTGTCCTTCTTTCTGAAAGTGTCACAAATACCATAAAAACAAATCCACCAAAGACTCTCCTTCCGTAGCTTCCGCTAACAACCCAGGCTAAGCCTTGCTCCTCCACAACACACATATTGTAAGGTCTCAATTGAGACTCATCACAGTTCTTTCTTGACACAACCGTTACTTTCAAATAGCTGAGGAAAAGTTCCACAGAAAATGTGTGACCCGCCAGTCGGAAGGGTATTCGGAACTTGTGTCATCGGGCCAATCTCAGCAGTCGTCTCTTCCGGCTTGATTTCCCAGGCATACCTGCAGCCTCGCTCGTGACGCCAGCTGACGTCATCAAGACTCGTCTGCAAGTGGCCGCCCGGGCGGGTCAGACCACCTATTCCGGAGTCATTGATTGCTTCCGGAAGATCATGCGGGAGGAAGGATTCCGAGCTCTTTGGAAGGGAGCCGGAGGTCAGTGAGTGAAAGAGAGAGAGAGTGTGTGAGAGGGAATGAGTGTGTGAAAGTGTGTCCAAGTGTGATGATGGAATGACAGTGACGGGGTGTGTAGGGCGGTATTATTCGCTTCCTTAAGGTCTTGATTGGAGCGACTTTTTTTTTCCCCTTTTTACTTCTTCTTCTGACCGCTGGTGAGAAATTAATTCAAAACTTTGTTGAATTCAGGGTACTATTTATTTATTTACTTTTAATTAAAAAAACAAATATAAGTGACGGTGTGGAAAATTTATTGAGATATTGTTCAAGTTTTCACTTAGCAACTTTTGAAGACATGCTCATGACCCTCGGAGCTCCCTTACCTTTTTTGTCACAATTTTGAAATAATTTCGGTCTATTGTCTGACATTTAAAAAAAAATAAATAAATAAAAATCCTCGTCTCACCCCTCGGGTGGTGTCCATCCCTCATTCAGCTCGGGTCCTCTACCAGAGGCCAGGAAGCTTGAGGGCTCTGCGCAGTATCCTTGCTGTTCCCAGCACTGCACATTTTTGGACTGAGATGTCCGATGTTTTTCCCGGAATCTGTTGCAACCACTCATCTAGTTTGGGGGTCACTGCCCCGAGTGCTCCGACCACAACAGACACGACTGTCACCTTTACCTTCCAGGCTCTCTCCAGCTCAGATCAACCACTTCAGTTATGGTCCGGTAGTACATCCCGTGTAGGGGCCTGTCCTCCTATGATGGTCCCTCTTCCAGCTCCTCATCCTCTGTTCCCCATTGTCTGAGACATTCTCTGAGTACGTCATCTGTTGGAGCCTTCTCTTTGATGTATTCACAGAGCTTGGATGTTTCATCCTGGACAGTGGCTCTCACACTCACTAGTCCCCGGCCTCCTTCCTTACGGCATGCGTACAGTCTCTGGGTGCTGGATTTGGGATGGAAGCCTCCATGCATGGTTAGGAGCTTTCGGGTCTTAACGTCCGTGGTCTGAATCTCTTCCTTTGGCCACCTTATTATTCCTGCAGGGTATCTGATCACTGGCACGGCCTAGCTGTTTATTGCCCGGGTCTTATTCTTGCCATTGAGCTGGCTTCTTATGC
>NW_017805540.1:5419881-5426283 GCF_001891065.2 Hippocampus comes
CGGTTGCTGCCTCGCTCAGCATTTCATTCATTGGGGCTTGCCTCCCAATCTCTGGTATGACCTCCTCCTCTGATCTGGCAGGCTGGGGCCCCCGTTGTACCTCGTCAATCTCAAGTTGTGAGAGCAATTGCCGTTTGTGGATGTTGGAACACTGAGCTACTAGTTGTTTCGTGGTCAACCGTGACTGTGGGTTTCGAAGTAACCATTCAGCCTGCATTCTCTGCATGTAACCCCTCTGACTAGGGTTGCTTGAGTAGTAGCATTCCAACAGAGTCATGTTATCGCATCTCGCCCATCTCCGCTTTGTTCCAGTAGCCCATTTTTCATCTCATTTTGTGGTTCCCCAGCACCTGACGCAGACCTTGTTTGGCCGGGCGACGTCTGAGCCGGCATGTCATTCATGTTTTTATTGTCTCTCATCATTGTATGAGGTAGGCATAGCGTGAAGGATCTTGCCCAAGGACCCACACTGGATGGTGTTATGTGCTCATTTTTGCCCCAAGCGGGATTCGAACCACCGTCTCCCGTACGCCAAACCGTGACAGTGGTTGTGCACGTATCATCACTTACATTATGACACGTATGAGACTTTATCTAATGCAGTGTTTGTTAATTCATCTTTATTGAGCCAAGGCAAGCAAACACAAAAAGTCATATATACGTGTGTGTGTGCGTGTGTATATATATATATATATATATATATATATAGAGCACATCAAGACGGTACTCGATTTCTTGCCCTGTTCGCTGTAGCATAGCCTCATCAAATGTGGCAATGGCATCAGTCATCCTTTGCTTTAGGTCAGTAATGCCCCTTATCTTTGTTCAATACACGATATCTTTAACTTAGCCCCATAGAAAGAAGTCCAAGGGAGTGATATCTGGTGAACGTGGCGGCCAAGGAATTGGCCCATCCCTCCCAATCCACCGGTCTGGAAATGTTTGATTGAGGAACCCACTTACATGCAGCCCCCAATGTGGTGGTGCACCATCTTGCTGAAAAATGATGATTGATTGAAGGTCATTCAATTGTGGTGCCACATATTCAGTTAAAAAGTCAAGGTAAACATTTGCAGAAATTGATGTCTCGTTGAAGAAAAATGGACCTATTATTCGATTGCACATGATCCCACACCACAAATGCAATGTGATAAAAAAATGTTAATAAACACTGAATACAATAGAACAAATCTGAATAAAATATCACATCTACAAAAAAAATCAGGATTTTGCAAATCTGAAAAGCTGTTCAGTCAAGATGTTTGCGTGTGTGTGTGCATTTTCAATGTTGACACAACACTGTTGTCTCTCTTGTCCAGCTCGTATGTGCCGGTCCTCCCCCCAGTTTGGCGTGACTCTGGTGACGTATGAACTCTTGCAGAGGTGGTTCTATATTGACTTTGGAGGACAGTAAGTTCTTTTTGTTTCTGAATCCAAATGACAATTTTTGCTACGGATCTTAACATGGAATGGAATCGAATGTATTGTTGTTGCAAGTAGAGAGCAACAAAGTTCATTTTACAGTTTCAACTTGTCCAAGAGAAACACGAAAAAGACAGTGGGGAGACAGGGAATCTGATGGGTTGCCAGGCTGCACCCCGATTTCTTAGATACGAAGTGGAAAACACATGGGATGGCGGGGTAGCAAATCCCAAACCATGCCTCTATTGGAAAGGGGCGGGAGGGTGTCATGTGAAATACATGTATGCATACCGTAATTCCCGGACTATCGCGCGCCCCTGATTTGAAGCCGCACCCACTACATTTTTAAGGGAAGAAACATTTTGTACACACATAAGCCGCATCTGTCTATAAGCCACAGGTGCCCATATTGTAACATGAGATATTTGCAAAGAAAGACGGTACACAGAAAGAAGTTTCAACGTTTAATTATATACCGTATTTTCACGAACATTCGGCGCACCGTATTGTTGGGCGCAGTCTCACTAACGGGTGCTATTTTGGTATTTTACACATAGACAAAACGCACTGTATTATTGGGCGCAGTTTTACAGTGATAAAACATACGCCAGCTTAAACATACGGCATGCGTGCACGCACGCTAAAAACATGTTAGCTTGAAGCATACGGTAGCATGCTAAGACATACAGATACACGCTAAAAACACGTTTTTAAAAAGGCAACGGAAGCAAAACTGAGTTCGGTTGCATTTTATTTAGCCAGCTTACAATGTACTCACGTTTTTTGATCAATCATCACCCAGAAATCCATCAAAGTCCTCATCTTCTGTATCAGAATTGAACAATTGTGCAACTACCGGTAATCCATCGAAAACGCTGGGTTCCCTCTCGTTGTCAGAGTCACTCTCATTGCCTTGTGGCTCCACAGAAATGATGCCGGCTTTGCCAAAAGCTCGAACAACAGTGCAAGCAGACACCTTCGTCCAAGCAGCCACAATCCACTCGCAAATTGTCGCGTAACTTGCCCGGCGCTGCCTCCCACTCTTCGTAAAGCTGTGTTTGCCATCGATCATCCATTGCTCCCATGCCGCTCGCAACTTTACTTTGAACGCCCGGTTGATGCCGATGTCCAGCGGTTGGAGTTCTTTAGTCAAGCCTCCGGGAATGACGGCAAGCTCAGAGTTCATTTGCTTGACTTTGTTTTTCACCGATGCTGTGAGATGGGCACGCATGGAGTCGCAAATCAAGAGTGACGGCGAGGCATGGAAAAAGCCATCCGGTCTCTTAACATACACCTCACTTAGCCACTCTCTCATCTTCTCCTCGTCCATCCAGCCCTTTTGGTTTGCTTTGACGATGACGCCGGCTGGAAACTTCTCTTTCGGCAGCGTCTTTCGCTTAAAAATCACCATAGGTGGCAGTGTTTTGCAATAAAGCAGGCGTGCTGTCCACTTTGGAGAAAATTTTAGACTTTTAATGGCGCCTTATAGTTGTGAAAATACGGTACCTTAACTTTTCTTTCCAAATAGTGCCTGCAACACGGCAGCACCATGTCAGTAAAACAGCACTCACACAGCTGGTTTAAAAAAATAAAAGGCACCGTTCCCTTTCGAGTAATGGTTTGTTTTGAAAAGAAAAAGATTCTCGCTTGCCGCAACACTCGGTCAACCATTCCTTCATTAGGCCAAACAAAAAAGATAGTGTGTTTCCGGTAACATGAAATTTCAGCATAGGGTCGGTAGGTCGGACAATTTTTTTTTTTTTTTTAAATCTTTTTTTTTTTCCCCCATCAAAAATTTAAACAAAATAACCATAAAACATAAAACAAGAAGACATTGAACCCGCCGCTCCGCGGCCGGCGCCGCCGCCACCTATTTAGTTTTCTCCCCGCTCCGGACTCGGGGGGCCAGGGCGCGCCGTCCTCCTCCTCCGCCGCTGTCCTCCTCCGCCCTCGGTTTTTATTCAGCCCGTGGTGTTCATCAAATAGTTCGCTGAATTTTTTGATACATCAATGGATGCTATTTTCCTATCATTACGGTACGAGCATGCGACTGTAACACAGAAAACGCGGTTTAAACTGTTGTCGGAGATCGCGCCCGCCGCCATGTTGTTGACAGACGACAGGGCAAACGACGCATGCACTCAACGTGAATATCGCGAGAGTTTGCACCAATGTAAACCCTCTACACAAAAATGTAGAGGGTTATTTGAAAAAAATGCCGACCATAAAGTTTTTTTTCGACGTAGAAATTCTCGGTCGGTCGGGTTACCGGAAACACACTACTTTTTTTTCTACGCCTTAGGCTTTCTACCATCCACACTCTCGTGTCAACTTTCACGACAGTGTCTTTTGGGAGGTTTTCTTTTGGCATATGTAACCAGGTGAACAATATTATGACTGTTGTAGTGAATACTGACTCGTTTGATAATTGGAGCACTGTCACTTTAAAAGGAGCGTTGGATAATCTTGCGGGAAATCTTGTTAGACTTGGACCACGAAGTGAAGGGTGACGAACGCTGAGCGGTGCATATTCAGAACCAATGTATCTGCAATCGGCATTGTAACTCGGCCATATTAAGAGTAAAATATCGTCGTTTTGGAGATTGAACGGTGTCGCATGGTGAGTCGTGTTGAACAGCCATGAAGCAGGGAAGATTAGTCGTTTTCCGCATGTTTCGGGTGCATGCAACATGCCGGAAAGTGCTCTCAAGCCACTACTGTTATCTATTTTTGTATACTTTTCGATTGTTAGTTCCATAGCTCGGTATTTTATTAATGCTGTACATTTTCTATTTTCAGTAGGTCGTAAAGCCTCCATAAAAATTATTTTGTGCTCGGTCAAGTCTGTCATAGACACGGCCACAGCTTTTGGATTGCAGTCCAGCTCAAAACATCAGACTCAGAATCGCTTTTATTCTCATTGTATTACATACAACAAAATTTGGGTGCTACTCCTTAGTGCATTTCGTAAAAAAAATAAAATAACGGTTGAATAAATACAAAACTCAACAACAACACACAACAACAGCAGCAGTAGTGGTAGTATGGAACTGAGGCTTACAGTATTTTGCACACAGGACACATATTGCACATGAAATGGCTCAGATATTGCTCATTATTGCACATAGTGATATAAGTGAGTTTAAGTTTAAAATACAGTAGCTTTGATTATTTTCTGTGGTTAATTATTGCAGTAATGGCTCTAGGAAAAAAATAAATGTCCCTGAATCTGCTTGTCTGGGTTTTGTGTGATCTGTAACGCCGGCCGAGGGTAACATGACAAACAGGTGGTGAAATGCACCCTCTCATGGCCGGTTGTTTTCACTGTGACACATGATAGCATCTCATTATTACCTTTTCTGCTCGAGCACTCCCCAGCGGCCGTTAGGATCTTTAAATAGGCCGCATCATTCAATAAGCTGCAGGGTTGAAAGCCTGTGACAAAAGTCGCTGTTTATAGTCCGGAAATTACGGTACAAATACATTTCTCACGGGTACAGACTGAAACGTTTTTTTTTTGTTTTTGTTTTTTTTTTTTTTGCTCCTCCATTGCAGTCGCCCGTCAGGATCCGAGCCCACGCCCAAGTCTCGCATCTCGGAACTCCCTCCCATCAATGCCGATCACGTGGGAGGCTACCGTCTGGCTGCCGCCACCTTCGCTGGAGTGGAGAACAAATTTGGGCTCCACCTGCCCAAATTCAAGTCTTCGGGTGTGGTGTCCATCCACCCTCCAGAGCCCGCTGCTGCTCCCGCTCAGTCCCCTTAGGGAAGGTCTGAGTGTTCATATCGCTTCTCCATCCTGCCTCCCCCAACGTCATCCTCCTTCTCCAGGGGTCGGGCAAGAAGATATTTTACAACAATTAAAAAAACGCTGCCTCAATTTCAGTGTACCCCAAATCACCGGGGTGGGGGTGGGCCGTAGATTCAAGAACGGCAGCGTATGTGTCAACATGGTGTGGCCCCATCCCTCAGCTAATCGTGGAGCAGCAACTTGTCACCTTGCAGACTTCAGCACTGTGTTGACTTGTGGAATCGTCATCGCGCACTCCAGAATTCCTAGGAGACAGCCTTACGCACTATTCTGAGTAGCTGTGATTTTTGCTCTTTCTTTTCATCTGATACTCTTTGTGAGTAAGGCTGGGGTATAGAAAGTGATTAACTTGGTAAGCAGTGTGATGTGTGTAGGGTTGCAATGGGCGGGGCGTAGTTTCTGAGTAATTTCCATGGGAATTTTTAGCTATGGGACATTGGCAAATTATATAATATAAAAGTTGGGGGAACTGATATGGTATTACTGTACTTTGAATTTGGCTGTTCCCCAACTCAAGTAAAATTCCATATTAAGAGCCAACCTGAAATTTTGTAAATTCCTGGCTTCTCTCCATGTCAAGTTTCAACCTTTGAAAATGTGCAGAATTTTGCAACCCTAGTCGCGTGTGAGTCCACACTCACAGGAGAATGAACACTGTACATATTGTAAACGTCATATGCATAGGACGGCGTAAGATGCAGTATGCGTAATGGAGTACTGTACAAAACTGCCGAGACAGAACTGTTACGAGGCGACATCCACTGATGCATGGTGTGCTTATTGTAATGTTACGGAAAGAAAGTTATGCTTACTGGTGTACAGACCTCTGTATTCATGAAATTAGGTATTATTGAATGATGTGCTTATAAATAGTCATTTTAGTCAAATAAATCATCCATGTGGTTTTAATTATACAAAAAACGGACGCTGGAGTTTTATTCCGATAAAGTCTAATCCACAGCAGTACAATCCATTTCCAGATTTGAGTTCTCAGCCATCATGTGTGCTTGCAATACAGTAAATATTCTCTAGTGCGGACTCGTGTTTGCGCTGTCCAATTTGTCCTGATAACAGAAATTCCTCATTTGGGAAATGAGCATGGTACATGTCCTTTATGAACCTGCAAGTATGTTGACAAAAATGCACGTGTAACAACACAATCAATAAAA
>NW_017805540.1:5426952-5431506 GCF_001891065.2 Hippocampus comes
TCCCGCGGCATGACGTCTCAATCCGGGTTACGGGTAGTGGAATTTCCGCTTACGTAAGTTCCGGTAACATGTAATATCGTAGTCAAAATGTTAATGCACAGGCTTTTGTTCCGGGTGAAGGATATTCCTTTTCATAGAATTCCGGGGATGGGAATATTTACTGTATGTGCATTCAAATGGGGCCTCTCCTTGTTTAGGATGTGACCGCAAACGTGAAGAATGTTAAATACTTGAAATACTGTTCATCTTTTAGAGGCTTTCCAAAAATGCATGCGTTTCTTCTTGTGAGTCCTAAAAAAAAGTTTGACAGCAGAAGCAAGCTTTGCTGATGAGTCTGGTGCTGGAGACCGTAAACCTTCTTTTCACGAGAAGTGGATCAATCCTGCACCCGAGGACCTTTAAGCACATCACCATAATTCCGAAGTACATTACAGTAATCCTTCAAAGAGTGACGTATGTCATCGATGTGGGAGAAGAGCTGACCCTAAAGACTAAGTAAAGTTGAGATTTGTTTTCCCAAATTTTGTATATAAATGTTTGAAGATAACACTGGTCACCTGCAAATTTTAATGACATATGGCCTTATGTGTCCTTGAACACACTGGTCCCCAACCCCCGGAGCGTGGACCGGCACCGGTCCGTATGTCATTTGGTACTAGGCCGCACAGAAAGAATAAACAGAGATGAAAGTCCTCCGGATTTTCCCGGAATTCTGGATTTTCAAATTTTAATGAAAAATTCTCCGGAGAATTGAGGAAAAATTGCCTCAAATTCATCCGGATATTAGTTGACAACATTGAACGAACACGCGTTTGAGTTCGTTGTTTTGCTTTCACGAGCGTAGCCATGTTGAGGCACGAACACTAGTAACAGTAAAGAGATTTTCATCTCTTTATAAACACACTTGCTAAACCCCATTGGAACGAATAAAAGACGCCGTGGACAAGACAGTTGTCGTAAAAAATATATTTGGACAAAAAGGGAAACACACAGATTGACAGAAAAACATGTCCGTCCGACTTCGAGTGTCGTCTCGGTTAGCTTAGCTTAGCTGTTGTCGTGTGTGACGTCGGTTGCGTCGGCGCTGATTGGTTGAAATCAAAAGACACGCTTGCGTACATGTTCGCGCAGACGAATGCACAGCAGAGAGCAGCGGACGATCTACTGCTGAGGCGTGCTTTGCTCGAGTGGCGTCGCCACAACAGTAACACCCTCGCCTCGCATTCTCATGGCCTCGCCATATCTCGGAGATTTCGAAATTTCGGCGAGAACGGAAGACACAAAGGGTGCACGTGTGCACACAAAAGGCAATATAATTTTTTTTTCCAGAATTTTCAGGGAAGTTCACTTTCATCTCTGAATAAATAACTTACATGACTTCTGTTTCATTTATTTCAGAATCTAGATGTTTTATTTTGAAAAATTACCGTATCCTCCGTAACATCCGTCCACAGTATGTTACTGTTGACACAGGTCAAGGCGCGCTTCTCAGTCACGTGATAGGTTACAGCTAAAATGAAACCCAGGAGCTAGCAAAACGAGTAAAAACAAACGTCTTTGGAAGGTTTCTTTGGTAAGGGGAAAAAGCCCAGCCAGTAGACAGAAGAGGAACCTACTCCTTTCAAGAAAAAGAAGGTGACATTTAATAGACAGTATCAGGATTTCCTATTTAATATACGGCTTTATCTCAACGGGAGATTCCCACGCACCAAGCCCACTCTGCACAATATGCGGCGATGCTGAGTCAACGGGAGCGACACGGCGAGGTTTTTCAGGCCTTGCTTGCAAATCCCAGCACTCCGGGCCTTTTTTTGCTGCGCGCAGCGACAGCGGGACCAGGTAGGCGGCAACCGTTAATTTCCGGACATCGCGAGTGTGCGCGGTGATTTTTTTCAGCTCTTGCTTTTAATCCGCGCCACTCTTTGCCCTACAAAAAATGCAAAACTGCAGGGGGACCTGATCGGTTCACTTCCAGACAGTTGCGCGTTGCCGAGGCAAAGTTTGACAGACAACGGGAGCGACACGGTGAGGTTTTTCAGGCCTTGCTTGCAAATCCCGGCACTCCGGGCCTTTTTTCGCTTCGGGCAGCGACAGCGGGACCAAGCGGGCAGGCGCCAACCGTTAATTTCCGGACATAGCGCGTGTGCGCGGTGATTTTTTTTCAGCGCTTGCCTATAATCCGCGCCACTCTCGGCCCTGAAAAAAAGGCACAGTTTCGCCAATATCAAATGTGCCCGATGGCTCACTTCCCGACAGTTGCGTGTTGCAGAGGCAACGTTTGACAGACAACGGGAGCGACATGGCGAGGTTTTTCTGGCCTTGCTTGCAAATCCCGGCACTTCGGGCCTTCCTCGCTTCGCGCAGCGACAGCGGGTCCAAGCGGGGGGGCAACCGTTAATATCCGGACATCGCGCATTTGCGCGGTGATTTCTTTCAGCTCTTGATTTTAATCCGCGCCACTCTTGGCCCTACAAAAAATGCAAAACAGCTGGGGGACCGGATCGGTACAGTTTCCACAGTTGTGTATTACCACGGCAAAGTTTGACAGCGCGAGCGACCTGGTAATGTATTTGGAGGGCTTTACTTGCAAATCCCGGCACTTCGGGCCTTCCTCGCTTCGCGCAGCAACAGCTGGTCCAAGCGGGCGGCAACCGTTAATTTCCAGACATCCTGAGTGTGCGCGGTAATTTTTTTCAGCTCTTGCTTTTAATCTGCGCCACTGTTGGCCCTACAAATAATGCAAAGCGGCAAGGGGAGCGGATCGGTTCACTTCCAGACAGTTGCGCTTTGCTGAGGCAACGATTAATTATCTTCACAAGCCGGGCATTTTGTGTTCCTGATGATTTTTCGAGGGTAACAAATAATATGGTCATCTTTCAAAAGGGTGCAATGAAAAACTGTGACCACTAAAGGGCAGTAATCTACTTTAGCCTTGCACGTCCCAATGGGGCCTTTCTCGCAATTGAGAGTGAAGAAGATCCGAAAACAAGGTGGAAACAGCGGTGAAAAATGACCGTTGCGAACTAATTGTAACGTTTGTTGTGTTCCAAAATAATAATAAAAAAAAAAAATCCACCAAATGTCACACAATTGTCTTCACAGGGGGGGCATTTTGTGTTCCTGCTGATTTTTCGATTGTCATCAGAAATCGTGTGGTATTCTTCAAGGATGTTGCAATGGCAAAATATTACCAGCAGAGGACAGTAACGGACTTCTGCCGTGCACGTCCCAATGAGGCTCTCGCAACTGAGAGCGTAGGTCAGATCACAAGGTGGAAACAGCGGGGAAGAACCACCGTTGTGAATTAACTGTCATTATGTTTTCGTTCAGAAATGTAAAAAAAAATCCATAAAATGTCACAAAATGATCTTCACAGCGCTGCCTTCATGTGTAACTGCTGATTTTTCAAGGGAAATAAGAACTAATATGGTCATCTTGAAAAGGGTTGCAATGACAAACTGACCAACAGACGGCAGTGATCGACTTTTCAGGGTAAGAAATACAGCAAGATGGTACCGTATTTTCCGCACTATTGGGCGCACCAAAAAGTCTTTCATTTTCTTAAAAGCTCACCGAGCGCCTTAAAATCGGGTGCGTCTTTTGTATGGTCATTACGGTAATACGGAGACTCCAAGATGGCTCCTTCCTGGAGACATGCTTCCAATGTGATAACTTGCTGTTGGTTCAGTGAACTGTTTTAAATAAGTATGTGTTGCAGCTCTGAAAAAAGGAGAGCTGTGGTGTTAATTTTTTTAAATCAGTCTCAACAAATATAGGTACGTCTTTGTCTTTGTACACAACAAAGGAATAAATAACTACGACTGACATCTTGTGTTATTTTGACTTCAAGATGGCGCCGCGAGAGTGGCTGCCTTTCCAGCAGCTATTTATTTTGTTCTTCTACCTCTTCCTCTCATAACTTTGCTGCTGTGAAGTGGGAATTTCTCCATTGTGAGACTATTAAAGGTTTTCTTATTTTATCTTATCTGATTGTACTCTTGGAGCTACGATAAAGGACATGCCAATGGGTTTTTCGGAGGCGGTCATGAACGCCTCTCGAGTTGACCGGAAGAAAAGAAGGGAAGGAGACGGACAAAGACACACCTGAGTTTGTTGAAAAAATGAGAGCTGTGGTTGTGGTTTTATTTTTTTTTTTAAACGCAGACTTTATTAATGGTTTTCACAGTCTCAGCAAGTACAGGTACTGTACGTCTTTGTCCGTCTCCGTCAGTGGCGGACCCTGAGGGCCAGCAAGGCCTTCTCTGCTGGCCTAAACATTCTCAGAAAAGTAAATTTACTTATATGTATTTTATGTGATTTTATAATTTATGTTATTTTACTTTAATAAATATGTAAACAAAATTATTCTCTGTATTCTTTACATTATATTATTTCCACTTAGTTGAGTGGCTGTTATTTTAAATAATATTGAAAGCCACTCGATAAATAACTTATTTATTATGGTAGAGTTTTTAACCAATCATATTTCAGCTAGCTTGCGTTGCCAGGTAAATTAAACTTGCTCGGGGCCTTCAGATTAAACAGAGCAGGCCC
>NW_017805540.1:5432056-5436270 GCF_001891065.2 Hippocampus comes
TATCTGTAAATTTAGTTTCCTGCTCTTAATTGTGAATGCATACTTGATGGTTTTAAATGCTCCTGAAATTAAGTGCTGCTTGACAAGCCTATATTGTGTATGTATGTGACGTCACTGAAGGCCTAAGGTTGAAATGCACGGCCCGCCACTGGTCTCCGTGCTTTCTTCCATTCCACTCGAGAGGCGTTCATGGCCGCCTACGAAAAACGTAAATTAATTCTTACTTCAATAAAACCACAAAGAAAATCACGCGAGGAAATTACAAAATAAATTCTGTAGGGGGGATATAGAATTTATTTTGTGATTTCCTCGCTTGATTGTCTGTTTTGATGAAAACCACAAAGAAAATCACGCGAGGAAATTACAAAATAAATTCTGTAGGGGGGATATAGAATTTATTTTGTGATTTCCTCGCTTGATTGTCTGTTTTGATGCATTATTTTCTGATGACTGGCCTTTTGTGGTCACAGTTTTTCATTGCACCCTTTTGAAAAAGACGACCATATTATTTATGACCCTCGAAAAATCAGCAGGAACACAAAATGGCGCCCCTGTGAAGATAATTTGGTAACATTTGGTGGATTTTTTTGACTTCAGAACACAAAAAACGTGACATTTCGTTCACAACGGTCATTTTTCACCACTGTTTACACCTTATTTTTGGATCTTGTTCACTCTCAATTGCGAGAAGGGCCCCATTGGGACGTCAACGGCAAAAGTCGATGACTGGCCTTTCGTGGTCACAGTTTTTCATTGCACCCTTTTGAAAAAGATGACCATATTATTTATGACCCTTGGCAGAAGTCCGTCACTGCCCTCTACTGGTCGTAGTTTGTCATTGCAACATCCCTGAAGAATACCACAGATTGCGAATGACAATCGAAAAATCAGCAGGAACACAAAATGGCCAGCCTGTGAAGATAATTTTGTGACATTTGATGGATTTTTTTAAATTTCTGAATCCCAGAAACATTGCTATTTATTCACAACGTTCGCTCTTCACCATACACCATACAGAGCCATACACAAGGTGGAAACAGGTGAAGAATGACCGTTGCGAATTCATTGGAACGTTGTTTGTGATCAGAAATTAAAAAAAACAAACAAAAAAAAAAACATCAAATGTCACAAAATGATCTTCACGGGGCGGCCTTCATGTGTTACTGCTGATTTTTTGAGGGAAATAAGAACTACAGGTAATATGATCATCTTAAAGAGGTTTGCAATGACAAACTGTGCCCAACAGACTGCAGTAATTCACTTTTGAGGAGATGAAATCAGTGGCGGGCTGTGCATTTCAACCTTAGGCCTTCAGTGACATCACATACATTAACACAATATAGGCTCGTCGAGCAGCACTTAATTTCAGGAGCATTTAAAACCATCAAGTATGCATTCACAATTAAGAGCAGGAAACTAAATTTACAGATATTGTCAAAAATAAAAAGATTTAAAAATACTAAATAAAATGCCACCCAAATTACGCTGTGTGATCTTAAACAAGTCTGTCCAATAAATTGCGCAATGTCGCAGTTTCATATAAGACACCAACCACACAAGAACAAAACAAACTATTCTTTGAAAATAAAGTAAACAGATAATTTGCATTTTGAGAATAGGCTATACAACAGCAAATAACTGAAAATGTTGAGCAGCTGAGATTGAACGAACTTTAGTGCACGAAGCTGACTACAATGCGCCATTATAAATTGCAGGTGAGCATATTTATTTGATACATTTTTGTATCTTTGTCATTTTATTTCGTTACCATTAATTTAATACTAACGAAATAAAATGACAAGAAATGTAAAATAAAATTCATTTACTCACCAATGTAGTGCCTGTTCACTGAGCTGCAGATCTACGCGAGTGTCCCCAAACGTTTTTAAACGCACCGTAGCTTGTAAGTGCCCAGCCGTGCTCTGATGTTTCCTTGCTGCCTTGGTAAAACAACTTATTGGTTAATCCAGTGTGGCTCCAAACACCAAATCGGTCAGTTGCAAGCAATCGGTATTCCCAGCAGTACAATTTGCAGCGTTTCTCAGAGGCTGTGAGCCACGGGTACTGTTCATAATTGCTCGTCTGAAAATGACGGACAACCCCTTTTCCTTGCTGGGACAGGTTAGCTAGCGCAGGAGTTGGGCGACCTCTTTGCACAATATCCAGCTTTTCGTAGAAGGTCCGTCTTGAAAATTGTGTGGAAAGTAGTTCTGCAACCAGATCAACGTCTTCTCCTTCGGCCATTTTGGGTTAAAATGCAGCGATAGCTCCCTCTAGCAGGCGCTAATCCAGGGGTGTCAAACTCATTTCACATTGTGGGCCACATACGGACTCGGTAGATGTCAAGTGGGCCGAACCATTAACATTATACCATACTGTGCTATGAATCACCAAAATATCATCTGTTTGACACCACTGCGCTAATCCAATCACCGAACGTGCACGGCCAGTCTCGACGTAAGCCCTTCTAGCTGGCCCTGGTACGCAGACTCGTGATCTGATTGGCTATTGCAAGCTGACTGTGCCGGTTCACTTACAGCGCACAGGGGCCTGCTCTGTTTAATCTGAAGGTCCGAGCAAGTTTAATTTACCTGGCAACACAGGCTAGCTGAAATATGATTGGTTAAAAACTCTACCATAATAAATAAGTTATTTATCGAGTGGCTTTCAATGTTATTGAAAATAACATTGAAAGCCACTCGACTAAGTGGAAATAATATGACGTAAAGAATACAGAGAATAATTTTGTTCACATATTTATGAAAATAAAATAACAAATTAAATTTATGTTATTCTCAGAAAAGTAAATTTATTAAATTTACTTTTCTGAGAATCTTTAGGCCAGCAGAGAAGGCCTTGCTGGCCCTGACGGAACGCCACTGGATGAAATACAGGAAGACCGTATTTTAGAAGGTTGTAATGACAAATTATGACCAAAAGAGGGCAGTGACGGACTTTTATTGTGCGCGTCCCACCGGGGCTCTTCTCGCAATTGAGAGCGAAGAAGATCCAAACTATGTGGAAACAGTGGTGAAGAGCGACCGTTGTGAATTAATTGCAATGTTTCTGGGATTCAGAAATTTTAAAAAATCTATCAAATGTCACAAAATTATCTTCACAGGGTGGCCATTTTGTGTTCCTGATGAATTTTCGAGGGTCATAAATAATATGGTCGTCTTTTTCAAAAGGGTGCAATGAAAAACTGTGACCACAAAAGGCCAGTAATCGACTTTTGCCGTTGACGTCCCAATGGGGCCCTTCTCGCAATTGAGAGTGAACAAGATCCAAAAACAAGGTATAAACAGTGGTGAAAAACGACGGTTGTGAACGAATTGTCACGTTTTTTTGTGTTCTGAAAAAAAAAAATCCACCAAATGTTACCAAATCATCTTCCCAGGGGCGCCATTTTGTGTGCCTGCTGAGTTTTTGATTGTCATCAGAAATCGTGTGGTACAGTGAAACTCCTCTACAACGAAATCATGTTTGCAGCAAGAAATTTTTCACAACAGGGGGTTTTTCACTGTCGCAAATTTGATCTCAGATGTAAGCACACACACACACACACACACACACACACACACACACACACACACACACACACACACACACTTTGACACCCCTGCATTAGACGCTCCGCATTATAAGGCGTCCTGTCCATTTTGGAGAAAATTTAAGACTTTTAATGGCGCCTTATAGTCGTGAAAATACGGTACTCTATTTTTATTCGAATAGTGCATAAGTATGAGCACACACTTATTTGACACTTCATATTGTCAGTGTAGAGAGAAAAAAAAGGGAAAGAAATTGCAAAATTTACGATCAGCAATCACTTTCACTTGCATCCATTTCTTGGATAATGTCTTTTATTTTGCTTCCTTCGTCTTTCATTTTGATCATTCAGCGCTCTTCTTATCTTCGCTGCTTGACATCCAAAGGTCCGTTTTGTCGCCATTTTAGCAATGCAACGTTCATGCTGCGTCTGAATCTAACAATAACAATTACTTCCTGGACCCGGTGGCTTTTCTTTCCACTATCTCACTGTCTCGAACGCGACCTCCCCTCGATCGCCACCCAAGACAGCGTTGCTCAGCTGCATGCAATGAACTTTTAAAGCCAGCCATGGGACGCTTCGTAGTCCTTGATGGCCATAGTTAGCGCGATGGAACATGCCTTCTCTCTAATTAACGCTCCAGTTAGCGTAAGGTTTTTAGCAT
>NW_017805540.1:5436827-5439327 GCF_001891065.2 Hippocampus comes
CCAGGGGTGCCCATTACGTCGATCCTGATCTACCGGTAGATCTAGGACTCGTCCCAATTAGATCCGAAAGGTGTAGAGGAGAAAAAAAAAACAAAAAAAAAACATTTGTGTGTCTTTGTACGTTCGTAATATATTTTTGTGTTAATGCACACTGCACCCTAATCATCCTATCAGTCTAATTTTCCCAAAGAAAAAATTTAAAAAGAAAATAAAATAACGCAGGTAAATCTTTAAACTACGGTGTTGCGTGACTACGTCAGCGGAAGTTGTTGGCGCTCAGCAGTCTGCAATTGCAGCTTGTGATCAGAGCTGTTGCGCTATATCTTTGATCGTCATTATTCTCATTCAGAGTTTGCTTCGTGTACAATTCACCGAGGGCACGGGCAAAGAACAGGAATCTAGAGGGCTGAGGGAAGTACTTTAAAACGGTACGTGGGAGCTACGATAGTCAAGAGGATGCAAAAGTGCATCGCTTGCTTCCGTGTTTGGCTTCTCATCATGGTGCGCACATGTGTGTGTGCGCGCGTGTGCGTGCGCGCGCGTGCGCGGTAAGGGGCGATCCCGGGAGGTTGGTTGAAAACTTTGGGCACCCCTGGTCTAATGTATGAAAAAAATTTACAAAATAGCCATTCATTGAAGGTGCGCCTCATAATGCAGTGCGTCTTTTAGTGCGGAAAATACGGTACTCTGCTTGACCCAAGGTTTAAAAAACTCTTTAGTCTCAATAAAGCAGCAGAGGCAGAAAAAAGGCTCACGATGGAATGCGCAGCTCTTATGAGGCGCACAGCGTCCTCATCTACTTCATCATCATCACCGTCATCATCATCAGAACCTTCCCAGTCTGTTGGAGGTATTTAATATTTCCCAATTGTGCTAATATTTAATAATAATTACTAATATCTGTTTATCTTTTCTAGGAAGCAAAGTGTGGTATCATTTTGATACTCCAGTCCATCAAGCAAGAACCACAAATGTCACTGCAAATGCAACAGTAGAGGTGCAAAGGTTTCTTGGAGCACCAAACATCCCCAGAGTTGAAAGTCCCCTTCAGTACTGGGAATCACAGAAATTTACGCTTCCTGTTCTATACCAACTTGCTATCTCATATCTATGCACCCTTGCTTCATCAGTACCATGTGAAAGAGTTTTTTCAAAAGCAGGTGAAATTCTCTGCAAAAAAAGAAACCGCCTGAGTCCAAAAACTTTGGAAAAAATATTGTTTTTAATTAAAAATGAATAAGCACTTTATTTTACCTCCGCATTTCACATTTTCAGTTGTTGCATAAGCACAAACATAGACAAAGTAACACAGAACAATTCATGTTAAAACACTCTTCAAATATATATATTTTTTTGTATTCAGAGCATGATTTACACCCCACCGTTTTATTGCATGCACCAAGCACGTTATACATTTTTCTGTCCACATGATGGCGTAGTCGAGGAAATGAATCATCTTGAAGTGTCAGGTTTATCCAATTTGACACTTCGGAATGAAACACAAGGAGGAGACAGGAGACTCAATTCTGGTACCAGGAGGGAACGAGGAGAAGCGTTAAGTTTCAGTTCTCGGCACGTCACCCCGAACAATCTCCCCCTTCACCCCCTCATTTATTGGGAAATCTACTACATAGGTGTGTCCAACCTAAAGGGTGGGGGCTGTTGAAGACACACTGAACTTGTTTGACTATGTGTGTGTATGTGAGTGTAAATTACGTACATGTGTGCAATTGTTACAAAAACATAACGGTTCAGCTGGTGTTGATGGCTCCATTCACTGTCCAACCTTGCCTGTTTAGTCTTAACACTTATCTCTTCCCAACCACGTCCTCGGAAAGGTGGTTGCGTCCCTAAACTTCCACACAGTGCACGAAGCATTCTTGATTATAAATGTGAGTATATAAATATAATACAAAGGATTATAAATGTGAGTACATAATGATTAATATATAATGATTAAGAAGCATTATATCTTTATGAGAAGCTTAAGCGTTCTTCATTGCAGGCATAGTCAATTAATGATTGCAGGCATAAGCTTTCTTCTTTGCGAGCATAATCAATCAATCAATCAATATCAAAATAACAATAATAACATTAATAATAAGCGAATGTATGATAACTATAATAATCAATCTATCATGAAGCCTCCACGTGTGTATGAAGTATTTCCCTGCAGGGTTTGACTGCTTTATGGGGCTTCATTTTGCCATCACTGCCAGCGAGATGATGATGGACGCCCGGAGTGGAGGTTTGAGCACGTTGACGACAAAATCAAGAGAATTTGATTAAGACTGCCTATCGCTCCTCGTGCCCCAGTCCTGCACTGCGGTCAAGCGAGCGATTGTTAATTAATACTCTGCATTCCGCGAACCTGCCGACAGCGAGCGCAATTGACCACCTTCAAAATAAAAGCCAGCGGGTTGGATTCAAAATACTGTAATGTGTTATAATAATTTCAAAGAGACGCTCCATGTATCAAACCAGACGACCCTCACTCAGA
>NW_017805540.1:5442844-5449361 GCF_001891065.2 Hippocampus comes
CACACACACACACACACACACACACACACACACACACACACACACACACACACTATAAAAAAAAAAATCCTCGTCTCACCGCTCGGGTGGTGTCCATCCCCCATTCAGCTCGGGTCCTCTTCCAGAGGCTAGGAAGCTTGAGGGCAGTATCCTTGAACACTCATCTAGTTTACGGGTCACTGCCCCGAGTGCTCCGACCACCACAGGCACGACTGTCACCTTTACCTTCCAAGATCTCTCCAGCTCCTCTCTGAGCCCTTGGTATTTCTCTAGTTTCTTGTATTCCTTCTTTCTGATGTTTCCATCACTTGGGATCGCTACATCCACGACAACGGCTTTCCTCTGCCCTTTATCTATGATCACGATATCCGGTTGGTTCGCCAGATTTTCCCGTAATTCCTGATTTTCCGGAAAATTGAGGAAAAATTGCCCAAAATGAATCCGGATATTAGTTGACAACATTGAACGAACACGCGTTTGAGTTCGTTGTTTTGCTTGTTGCGACACCACTCGTGTGAAGCGCACTTCAGAACTCGATAATCCGCTGCTGTGCGTGCGTCAGCGCGAACATGTACGCATGCGCAGGTCTTTTGGTTTCAACCAATCAGCGCCGACGCAACCGACGTCACAGATCAAGGAAGCTTTGATCTACGATAACAGCTAAGTGAGAGGAGACGACTCGACGTCGGACGGACACGTATTTGTGGTAAACTGTGTGTTTCCCTTTTTGTCCAAATTTTGCTTTCACAAGCATAGCCATGTTGAGGCACTAACACAGTTACAGTAACACCCCTCCCTTCAAATTCTCATGGCCTCGCCATATCTCGGAGATTTCAAAATTTTGGTGAGAACGGAAGCCACAAAGGGTGCACTTGTGCACAAAAAAGGCAGATTAATCATTAAATGTCGAGGGTTTGAATAGCGTTTTGTGTAAACGAATTAATGCGTGATCGGCTAGGTACGGGCCCAGCACAATGTTCAAACAGGTAGACAGGCAAGCTGACATACGTGCAAATAAACGCAAGTGTTATAATAATAATAATAATAATAAGAATACATTTTATTTATAAGCGCCTTTCAAAATACCCAACGACACTTTACAATCAAAAGAGCAATAAAACCACAGATAAAATTATAAATAATAAAAGCGATGAGTTTAAACTGGATATGCAATTTTAAATAGATGGGTTTTAAGATGAGTTTTGAATATAGGAAGAGAGTCAATATTTCGGATGTCGGGTGGGAGTGAGTTCCAGAGTTTGGGGGCAGAGCGGCTGAAATATGAAGTTTTCGTTTCACTAAAAGGCAACAAGTGCATTTTATGCTCGGTGCTTACAATTTGTACGACATTCCACCTCTCATCGTAATGTACGGTACTCTGTTGTTCATTGTCAGGAAAGTGAGCATTTTTATGTGTTCTGGTGAAATGCTGACTCGCTTATGAGAGCAGATGTTCCCTGCTGCAGTGAAGATCCACTCCGATGGGGTGGAGGTTGAAGGCTTGCACGGAAAAGATTTTGCTACCTTTGATAGCGCAGGGAAATAGCCCTCATTTTCATGCAACCATTTGAGAAGGTCAAATTTTTTGAGACTGGAGCCGCTCCCAAGTACATATGGAATGCTGTTAACACTGTGACGAAGCTTTAAAAGAAAATAGCACAGCCACATTTCTGATTCAGTTCTAACATCTATGTCACAATGTTTGCATCGCATCGTGTGATAAGTGCTGTAAATGTAATTGTTGGTCCGAAGATTGTTTGCATTTCAACTCTACAGCTATAAATAGCTCACTCCTGTTGACATTATTGTTCGCAGCTAGGCGAACCAGACAAGCAGTTTACAGAGTGAGACGACTGTCCCTCATCGTCAGAAATAGAATCGGACAAAAGGTGCTTCTGGAAGTCCCAAATTCTCGTGCAATTGCTTTCGTGCTGCCCTGAAAGACACGGTCTACTTTGCATATTTTACATTGCCCATTCTTCGCTGTGATGTCTTGGCTTGTTGGAAGAGGTTGGGATCGGCTGTCTGCTGGCTCTTCCAGTATACCATAGGATACTCCTCTGCTAAATATCGCTGGACTTCCGCCATTGCATCTGCAGTTTGCCATCCAAGTGCTACCATCGAAGAAAAAACACAAAAAACAAAAACCCAACTATTTGTTTGATGGTCAGAAAATTAAACCAGAAAAAAATCAAGACATTTAAATTTCAGATGAAATAAATTGCCCATTTCAACTACTCCATCCATCCATCCATTTTTGACCGCTTATCCGGGGTCAGGTTGCGGGGGTAACAGCTTTAGCAGGAAAGCCACTTGTGTCAGCACTTCCCGGGGGATCTCGAGGCTTTCCCAGGCCACTGGGAGACGTAGTCTCTCCAGTGTGTCTTGGGTCGTCCCCAGGCCCCCCTGCTGGTGGGAAGCATCCAAGAGGTATCCGAATCAGATGCCAGAGCCACCTCATCTGGCTCCTCCCACCGTGGAAGAGAAGCGGCTCGACTCTAATCCCCTCCCGGATGTTTGAGTTTATCTCACCTTATCTCTAAGAGAGAGCCCAGACACCCTGCGGACAGAACCCATTTCGGCCGCTTGTATCCGGGATATCATTCTTTTGATCACAACCCATAGCTCGTGACCATAGGTTAGGGTTGGATTATAGCTCGACCCGTAAATAGAGAGCTTCACCTTTTCGGTCAGCTCCTTCTTCACCATGACAGACCGATACAAAGTCCGCATCACAGCAGACGCTGCACGGATCCGCCTGTCGATCCCTCCTGCCCTCACTTGAGAACAAAACCCCAAGACACTTAAACTCCTCCACTTGGGGCAAGATCTCCTCCGCAACACGGAGAGGGCACTCCACACTTTTCCAACTGAGGACCATTGTTTCAGATTTGGAGGTGCTGATTTTCATCCCAACCGCTTCGCACTCAGCTGTGAAACGCTCCAGTGATAGTTGGAGAGCCCTGCTTGAAGAAGCCAAGAGTATCACATCCTCTGCAAAAAGTAAAGATAGAATACTTAGGCCACCAAAACGGACCCCCTCAATGCCTCAGCTGCATCTCGAAATTCTGTCCATAAAGGTTATGAACAGAATCGGCGACAAAGGGCAGCCTTGGCAGAGTCCAACCCTCACTGGAAACGACTCCAACTGACTGCCGTCAATGCGAAACAACATTGGTGGTATAGGGGATGAACAGCCCGTATCAGGGGGTACGGTACCCCATACTCCCGATCACCCCCATAGAACTTCCCAAGGGACACGGTCGAATGTCTTCTCCAAGTCCACAAAGCACATGTAAACTGGTTGGGCGAGTTCCCATGTACCCTTGAGGAGCCTCCCATGTAACCTTGAGGTGTAGAGCTGGTCCACTGTTCCAGGGCCGGGACGAAAACCACACTGCTCCTCCTGAATCTGGGGCTCAACTTCCTGATGGGCCCACCTCTCCTACACCCCTGGATAGACCTTAAGGGAGGCTGAGGAGTGTGATCCCTCTGTAGTCACAACACACCCTCTGGACCCCCTTCTTAAAAAGAGGGACCACTACCGCAGTCTGCCAATCCAGAGGCACTCTCCCTGATGACCACAGGGACACGGACCATGTTGCAGAGGCATGTCAACCAGGACAGCCCCACAACATCCAATACCATGAGGAACTTCGGGTGGATCTCATCCATCCCTGGGGCTTTGCCACCGAGGAGCTTTTTAACCACATCAGTGACTTCCACCCCAGAGATAGGAGAGTCCACCTCCGAGTCCTCAGACTCTGCTTCCGCCAAGGAAGGCGTGTTGGTGGAGTTGGAGGTCTTCGACGTACTTTGCCCACCGACTCACAACGTCCCGAGTCGAGGTCAGCAGCATCCCATCCCCAATGTACACAGTGTTAATGGTGCACTGCTTCCCCCTCCCATCAGCTGGTGGACCAGAATTTCCTCAAAGCCATCTGGAAGTCGTGTCCATGGCCTCACTGACCTCTTCCCATGCCTGAGTTTTTGCCTCGGCGACCACTGAAGGTGCATTCCGCTTAGCAAGTCGATACCCATCAGCTGCCTCTGGAGTCCCACAGGCCATAAAGGCCTGATAGGACTCCTTCATCTTGGCGGTGTCCCTTCCTGCTGGTGTCCACCAGCAAGTTCGTGGGTTGCCGCCATGACAGGCACCAACCACCTTACGGCCACAACTCAGATTGACCACCGCAACATGGTCCACTTAGACTCAATGTCCCCCGCCTCCCCTGGGACGTAGAAAAAGCTCTGCCGGAGGTGAGAGTTGAAAATCCTTCTGATGGGGGACACAAATGCTTCCAACAAACCCTCACAATACGTTTGGGTCTGCCAGGTCGAACTGGTATCTTCCCCCACCATCAGAGCCAATTCACCACCAGGTGCTGTGATCAGTTGACAGCTCCGCCCATGTCTTCACCCGAGTTTTCAAAACATGAGGCCGCAAATCCGATGATACAACCACAAAGTCAATCGTCAAACTGCGGCCAAGGATGTCCTGGTGCCAAGTGCACATATGGACGCCCTTAAAAGTTTGAACAAGGTGTTAGTTATGGACAATCCGTGACCAGCACAGAAGTCCAACAACAAAACACCACTCAAGTTCTGATCGGGGGGCTGTTCCTCCCAATTACGCCCTTTCAGGCCTCACTGTCCTTGCCCATGTGAGCATTGAAGTCCCCCAGCAGAACAAGGGTGTCCCCAGCAGGAGTACTCTCCAGCACACCTCCAAGGACTACAAAAACGCTGAGCTGCTGTTGGGTGCGTACACACAAACAACAGTCAGGATCTGTCCCCCGACCCGAAGGCCAAGGGAGGCAACCCTGTCGTCTACCGGTGTGAACGCCAATGTACAGGTACTGAGCTGGGGGGCAATGAGTATGCCCACACCTGCTCTGCGCCTCTCACCGTGGGCAACTTCAGAGTGGAAGACAATCCAACCCCTCTCGAGAGAACTGGTACCAGAGCCCAGGCTCTGTGTGGAGGCATGTCCGACTATAACCAGTCGGAACTTCTCTGCTTCACACACCAGCTAGGGCTCCTTCCCTGCAGAGATGTTCGCTCGGACAGTTCAACAAGCAGACTCAGGAAGAGATTGTCTTTTCTGACGGCAGGAGGCGCATTTTTCTATGAAGCCACTCTGTGCGCGCTTATCAACTGACACCTATTTTTATTGATCGTGCATGCAAATTATTAGTGATATTTCAGAAAAACCACTCCCTTCTTCATTTACTTGTCACGCCTCTCAGCCCAGCCCACCGATACGCCCCTCAGAGGCCAAAACATCTCTCGGTACAAACAGTGGATACCTTGTTAATTCAATGGGTATATTTCGCATGAATTGAGACACTGGAACAAACTCAAGGACATCTTATCATGCTGCCTACCTGAAGTTGAACCTTCCTGTTTGTACTATCAGTTAACAAGGCCTCAGTTTCATTCAGTTCAAGTTCGCCCTTTTTTCTGTGCTGTAAACCAGTGTTTCTCAAATAGTGGGGTGCGCCCCCCTGGGGGGGCGCGAGGCTCCGTCAAGGGGGGCGCGTTTGACCTCGGGGAACATGCTTTTTTATTTTTTTTACTGTCCTAAAATAACATGCAGTTGCACCTCCACTACGTTAGGGGGCAGTGGTGCTCTCATTGGCAGAGTTTGCGCAGGGAGCATTCTCAGGGAGGAAATATGACGAGGTGTATGTCGCGCTTGGCTTCAATGTGACTGCGGTGGCAAACGAGGAAAGATCAATGTGCTTACTGTGTCTAAAAATTTTGGTAGCGGACAGCATGAAGCCAAATAAATTAAGGCGTCACTTAAAGACATTACACCCCAATCACGCTGATAAGCTGGTTGAGTGTTTTTCAGTGAAAACGTGCCGAATATTGCCAACAATCATGCTGCTTTGTGACTGCTACTTCAGTAAACTAATACAGGTCCCGGCTACACATTGAGCAGGAGCCGAGAGTTGCTGCGTCCTGCTTCAAACCTCGCTTCGAAAAGCTGTGCATTGCAAAACGTCCTAATTGTAGCCATTAATCCAGTCATCATCTTTGATAAAAAAAACAAAACAAAAAAAAAAACCACACAAATTCTTTTATATTTTTGTTTTGCTGGTTAAAGTTTTTTTCAATATTGTGCTCCTGAGATAATGGTGATTAGTTTGAATGCATTATTAGTTATTGATTTGATGTAATTTTATTTTTCAGTACCGTATGGTTTGACATGGTCAGTCAAAAAATATTTATTGTTAAATTAAGGATTTAATGTTATTTTTGAATTTCAGATGCACTTTAAATCTTTTCTGTTCCAGTTACTAAAGCTATTCTTTATTGTAAGTTGGCCCATAAAGTTGGTCCATATTTCTTTCTTTTTTTATTCTCTTATACGTTGATAAGGATACAGTGTTATGCAAAGGTGTACAGTGAAACTCCTCTACAACGAAATCATGTTTGCAGCAAGAAATTTTTCACAAGAGGGGGTTTTTCACTGTAGCAAATTTGATCTCAGATGTAAGCACACACACAC
>NW_017805540.1:5450314-5454505 GCF_001891065.2 Hippocampus comes
GGGGGGGGCGAGATGTTTTCCTTTTCCTTGGGGGGGCATGACAGAAAATAATTGAGAACCACTGCTCTAAACACACGCGTTCGAGGTCAGTTGAATGAAGCATACAACAAAATGAAACTTTTAAACATGATAACGTTGAGTTTGTCTATATCAGCAAGAGAGGTGACGTTCCAGCTCCTTAGAGCTAGCTTCTGTAGCCGATGATCAAACTGCCAAGGTCTCCGCTTTTGGCTGCCGCCCAGCTCACATACCAGCCAACCCCTTATGCCCCTCCCATGGGTGGTGAGCCCATGGGAAGGGGGACCCACGTTGCCTTTTTGGGCTGAGCTCGGCCGGGCCTCATGGGTGTCGGCCCGGTCACCAGGGGCTCGCCAGCGAGGCCCACCTTCAGGCCTGACTCCAGAAAGGGGCCCTGGTGACCCGCGTTCGGGCAAGGGAAACTTAGATCCATTCATCTTTCACATCATAAGGGGTCATACCAACTACCGCTTAATGTAACTTCCACACAAGCCTTTATTGTTGGCCAAACATATGGGGGTTCAAGGAGCTGAATCACTTCCTTGAACCCTTCACACTCCACAGTGCTGTGGGACTGGCAGTCCAAGGTCGAATTTGCACTTTGGACTTATCCACCACTCAAAAATCTGCCATGCCAGACTCTGTATTTCCACAAATTACCAAGAATGAAAAAGAATTAAATAAACCACCACAAGGGATAAAAATAAACAAAGAAAGAAATAATTCCACCACCAATCTGATTCTGCTCATGTCACAAAGTGAATCTTAATCTGAACTCATCTGGCTCTCCAAGAAGCCTTGGTTGAAATTATAAACCATAATTCTACGCGTGTTTGTCTTTTTGTGTCTTTCAGACATCAGCGAAGATGTTTGTCCTGAGAGGCAGAATGCAGTGCCCTCTCACATTAAAGAAGAAGAGGAGAGCAGAGAGATCTCCCACTTTAAAGAGGAAGAAGAGGAGCAAGCCCTTTACATTAAAAAAGAGGAGGAGCTAGAGCACCCTTGCATGGAAGATGGTGATGGCACATCATCAAACATGGTTGATGATGATGATGATAATAATGATGATTATGATAAGGAGGATGAGGATGAAGAGTGTGATGGCGATCTGACATGTCACACGAACAACAAACCCTGGAATTGTTCTCATTGTGGCAAAATGTTGACTCATACGAGTGCTTTGAAATTACACGTGAGAACTTACACTAGTGAGAAACCGTTTACCTGTTCAGACTGTGGACGGAAATTCTCTCAAAAAGGAAACCGAATAAGACACTCAAGAACCCACCCTGGTGAGAAACCGTTCACCTGTTCAGACCGTGGCCGTAAATTCTCTCAGAAGGAAACCTTAATGAGTCACACAAGAACCCACACTGGTGAGAAACATTTTGCCTGTTCAGATTGTGGCCAAAGATTCTCTCTGAACCATCATTTAAAATTATACTCAAGAACCCACACTGGTGAGAAACACTTTGCCTGCTCAATATGTGACAAAAGATTCATACAGAAGGGAAGCTTAACAATTCACACAAGAACGCACACTCATGAGAAACCCTTTGTCTGCTCAGTTTGTGGCCACAGATTCTCTCGGAAGGGAGACTTAGTACAACACACCAGAACCCACACTGGTGAAAAACCTTTTGCCTGCTTAGTGTGTGGACAAAGATTCTCTCAGAAGGGACAGCTAACTACCCATAGAAGAACCCACACTGGTGAGAAACCCTTTGCCTGCTCAGTTTGTGGTAAAAAATTTTCTGAGAGTGGAAACTTAAAAACACACACCAGAACACACACTGGTGAGAAACCTTTTTCCTGCTCAGTGTGTGGAGAAAGATTCTCTCAGAAGGGACATTTAACTACTCATAGAAGAACCCACACTGGTGAGAAACCTTTTGTCTGTTCAGATTGTGGCCAAAGATTCTTTGAAAAGGCATACTTAAAATTACACGCAAGAACACACACTGGTGAAAAACCTTTTGCCTGCTCAGTGTGTGGACAAACATTCTCTCAAAAGGCGTACTTAAAATTACACACAAGAACGCACACTGGTGAAAAACCTTTTGCCTGCTCAGTGTGTGGACAAAGATTCTCTCAGAAGGGACAGCTAACGACTCATACAAGAACCCACACTGGTGAAAAGCCCTTTGCCTGCTCAGTTTGTGGTAAAAGATTCATGTGGAAATATCAGATTAAGAATCACAAGTGTGTTGATGAGATGAAAAGTGATCAATGAAGCTTAACCCCTGAGATATCTGGTCAGGCTTCATGAGTCCATGTACCAAGGCTAAATGTATTTTATCTACTTTTCCTTGACCGCATTGAATTTTTTAATTTTTGCTATCAATTAGAATATCTAGCATTGTTATCGCAGTTGTAATAGTTTTGGATTATCCATTATCGTTAGTTTTTATTTGGTTTTGAGTTGCGGTTTTTAAAGTGAGTTTGTTTTAATTAGCTCTCAGAGGAGGTTTGGTCATTTGCATTCGTTCTTGTTTTTTTTTTTTCCAAACGTGAACTGTTTCAGCACCACACGTATTGAGATGTTTTATCATTTTCTTGAATGCGATGCTGAATAAAATGTACATTTTCCATTTTGTCATGAGTTGTGTAAGCCATACGTATTGTTTGATGCTCTGTGGTGCTTGCTGGCCAATAAAGCTTGGATCAGCCGAGTCTTCTTCAATATCACGATCTCAATATTGGTTAGATTCTGAGACTGGTGATTCACTACTTCCCTGCATTGAGATATAAAGACAGGGAAGATATCCTGTATTTAATTGTTGACCTACGTTATAACATTTCTCAAGTAAGGTCAGAATGGAATTTTTGAACACCGCTTTGAACTCGGAGGTCTGAGGTCCGAAGTCAGAAAAAAAAAGGACCCCAATGTCACTCATCAGAGATGATCCCAATGTAGACAAAGACTGTAAATAGCAAAACATCATCCATCCATCCATTTTCTAATCCGCTTATCCTCACGAGGGTCACGGGCATGCTGGAGCATATCCCAGCTGTCTTGGGGCACTAGGCCGGGGACACCCTGAACAAGTTGCCAGCCAATTGCAGGGCACACAGAGACAAACAACCACCTTCACTCGCGATCACATGTAGGGACAATTTAGAATGTTCCATTAACCTGCCATGGATGTTTTTGGAATGTGGGAGGACACCGGAGTATCCGGAGAAAACCCACGTAGGCACGGGGAATCATGCAAACTTGTCAGTTATCAATTAGGCATTCATAAAAAAAGTGTGTTGAAGACACACACGGAACTTGTTTGACTCTGTGTGTGTATGTGAAAATTACTTACATGTGTGCAATCATTACAAAAACACCAAGTAAGTTTCAGCTGTTGGTGACAGCTCCATCCATGATGCTCTTATTTTGTCTTATTACCTATATCTTTCCAACCACATTCTCGGAAAGGTTGTTGTGTCCCCTGACTGTCACACAGTGCACCAAGCATTCTTTATTATAAGTATGAGCAGTGTTGTGTCCAAGGACCGGCAACCCGAGGCCAAGGCCAAGGCCTTGCCTCCGAGGCCAAGGCCAAGGCCAAGGACTTGGAAAATTTTCCGAGGCAAGGCCAAGGCCAAGGACTTGAGAAATTTTCCGAGGCCAAGGCCAAGGACCAAGGACTTGCTTCCGAGGCCAAGGCCAAGGACCAAGGACTGATTTTGAAACTGAGGCCGAGCCAAGGACATGTATAAAACAATGCTATCATACCACTTGGCAGGTCCTCATGATTTGCAACACCCCTCCATCATAACCCTTTGCACTCCCGAACGCTTGAATGAAGTGTTTTTATTCAAAGAGTAGAACAGTCAGGGTACGTGTTATTTATACTGAGAAAAAGAAATAAAATCATATGATATACATTTATGAATGAATGTTTTAGTGCAGTAGTTTCTTAATATGAAGTAAATCAACACTCAACAGGCATCACATGGCACGGAACACAAGTTGAGAAATGACTTTGCATAGAAGTCAATCACTGACTGCAGAAAAAGCGGTAATCTCTCAGTGATAATTTTACAGTTTACCGGCAGCGAGTCCCAGGGACTCAATGATCGGAAAAGTATGAGTCCCATTATGCATTGAGAGTCCCAAATTTCGAATTCCGAAATGGTCTACTTATTCAATTGCATATGATAATAACACAAACAACAACA
>NW_017805540.1:5456681-5474659 GCF_001891065.2 Hippocampus comes
TGTGTGCGCGGGTGGGTGTGAATGTGTGTGTGTGTGTGTCAGTGTGTGTGTGTGTGTGTGTGTGTGATGAATGGAATTCCGCAAAGGTCTGCAATTGTAAAACAAGGCTATATGTAGAAAAAAAATCTGAAACTGCATTTAAGGGTGGCGGCCCGGAGTTGTAAATTGGTTTCTGGCCCAAATACTTCACTCCACAACTGGCCCACATCTGGTTTGGCAGAGTCAAGCCAGTGCCTCCTTTGCCACTCCTGGGCCGTGTTTGGCCCACATGCATTATGCCAGTGCTGACACAAGGCCAGCTGTGCCAGCTTCATGCCGAGGGCCAGATGCCTTTGCTAACTGGGCTCCGACCAAAGCAATACCCATAAAGCCTTTGTTTTCCACAAAAGTAGCTCACGCAAATTTTACTTGCATAAAGACAATTGGAAGAGGGAGACCAGTGGGATCTTTAAATCCCACCTGGTGTCCTATCACTTAAGTTGTCGTAGCACCCTTGAATGCACGCACAGATATTTGGTGGTGGTGCGGAGGAGACAAGCTTTTTGACGCCTTAAAGCAGCGGTCCCCAAACTTTTTCCTGTGAGGGCCGCATAAGCTTTCGCTTCTGTGATGGGGGGGCCGGGGTCAGTCTGGAACAGAAAAAGGGTGACCGCAAGAGTACGGAAATGTAAAAATGGATTGTTTTCCAGAAACCCACACAAAATGAAGCCACCTCTTGACAGATGAGACTGACAGACGTTTCTTTGCGCTGAAAGAAACAAAAACAAAAACATCGTTTGTCCACTTTGGGTTAAATACCCTGCATTCTATTTTTCTCTTACCGAACCTTTTCGCCATGATCCCGTTCTCTGAGAGAGGGGCCGGTTTCGGATTTTTTTTTTCTGGCGTTGCCAGATAACGGCACAGAAAGATGCACCAAATGTCACCTTATTGTATCTGTGTTTATGAAATAGTTACTAATTAATAGTTAAAAATGAAAACGGTTCAGAACTAAGGAAGATTTTATTGCAAAAGCCCAACTTTATGATCAAAGACAAATCCACATCGATGAAAAATAAATCAAAACACTCTGTGGTATTTTCAGGGGGCCGGACCAAATGCGGAGGCGGGCCGGATCCGGCCCGCGGGCCGTAGTTTGGGGACCACAGCCTTAAAGGATGCTACGAGCGTTTGCATTAGTATCGCTGCTCTTATCTGTGACTATGTTTCCGTCTCCAGCAGAGATGACACATGAGACGACGCCATCGTCGATGACGGAGAAAGGATTTCTCTGGTACCGATGTGGTTCCTCCTAGAGAGATGGTGATTCCACCTACACTGATGCAATTGGTATTCCTCGTGGCGTACCAAATGAGTATAAGTTTGTGAATCAGATTGCTGCAGGATGGGAATCCATTTTTATATGGATTACCCCAAATAAGAATGTAGACAGAATCAACTATCTCCACTACAACGACCAGAAGCTAGGAAATTATACTGAGGAAGCCTTCCTAGCTATTAAAGAAGAGTTGGCAGCCACCTCTCTGATGGCGTTCCAGAACCGCGTTGCGGTTGATATGCTCTTGGCAGACACGAATGGAGTGTGTGTGATGTTTGATTTCACGGCTGTTACACAGTAAGTTAGCACCTTCTGTTGGTCAACGTCTGACACTACAAGCAGTTGACAACAGGCCAGTGACGCCGTCGTCTGTCTGATTATTGATGTTATTGCAAGCAAGAAACATCACAGGTACCAGCATGTTTAAAATATGGCAACAGTCTTTATAGTTTACATATTTAAGACAAAGTTTCCAACAGTACACGTATTTAATTAAATCTTGAAATATTCAACCTTGTACAGTAATTAACATTCATCAACATTGCCTTCTGAAAGATGCGAAGAGGCTTGTGGTGGTGGCATAGAAGGCAGCTAAACTCTTGACTGGTAGGCTGGAGGCACTGAGGGTGAAGCTGAGGTTTTTAAATGGGAGAAAATCATGGTAGTGCCATGATGTTCAAGATCTCTTATTATTAGTTGAAATAGGTTTAAGTTTTCTTATTTGTCAGACAACGGTCTTTTTTATAGAGAAGAAAAAAGCTCTTACAGAGCTGACAGTTTCATCTGTCATCGCCTGAGCTGTCAGTGTTAAGGCTGAGAGCCACCCACCCTCGCCGCTGTTGAAGGAATGTATCCCTGTTGATGGTGCCATTTCAGACGAGTGGGCGAACATGTTCTCACATAGCTGTGACTTACTGTTTCGGCAGCGGCAAGGGGTTGGAGCGCAGCTTAACTCATCAAAAAAGTTATTGCTTCAACAAACAACGGTTTTGGGAACAAAACACCAAGATACAGTGTATGAGACAGTCAGCAGGCTGGCGATGATCCCCTAGTGCTCTTATTGGTCGAGGTCACACCAGGAACTAATGAAGCGCCTTGTTTGAGTGGGCATGTAAAAAGCCTGCGAGTTACGTCAGCTCTTTCTTCCGCATATAGGGAAACCTTCTGTATTACCGCAGCAACATGAAATTCATCAAGCAAGGACAGAAAAATTACGTATTTGAAAGCAAAACGATTAAAATTTCTCCCCATGTCTTCTAGTTTGTTTCCACGACAAAAGGGTTTTCTTCTGCATGACAATAATTTGATGGATATTTTGAAACGTAGATTTGTCGGTTTGGTCAATGCAGGCAACATGAAAATGTGGAACAGTTCCTTTGCAGTCCCAGTAATTTTGTCAAAAGGTTTACTTCTTACTTGTGAATTGTAGGTGCCTTTATTGTCTGTGTGGAACCAGTCGAAGACCTTTTGGGTGTCATTCAACTTGACTTTAAGTCAGAGTCTTTCAATCCAGGGTCACAGCACCAATTTTGTAGTTTTCCCCCCCAGTTCTTTTGTTTATTGGCTTGAGTAATTCATTGAATGGGTGGAGAATGAAATCAACTACCGGTATGTAGTAAGAAATTCAGACCCACAGCCCCCCACTCCCCTCACCGGGCATATAATAGTGAAGAAAACTCCACTGATACAAGCTTTTTGAATAAATAACTTCATTCACCAGCAATCAATACACATTAACCAACAACCATGGCAAGTGAGAGTCAAATTCGATATAAATCCTCCAATGGAGGGACACCATCAGCTCAGTGTCGAACTTCCTGCATCCGAATATGGTCATCTGAAGCGTCATCATCTATGACGCTCCTTCTTAACCAATTGTCAACGCTTGTCCAGTTGAAGGGATCTCACATACAGTACTTGGCTTAATGGGTAGTAAAGCATCAGTTTACCTTCGAAAGCTCCAAAAGGAAGAAACAGAAAACAAGGTCTAAAAATACACATCTGGATTGATTGATTGCACTTTATGCAATGGGGATAACCATATTAGCTGCGAATCACAAATGTGATGTAAGAAGTGTGTCATCATGCTGGTCTGCGAATCACCTGAGACATTCAAGGCTGTCTGAAATTGTAGACGGCATGTTCCCAAAACAGTTGTTGTATCGACTTTATCCTGGATGGAAAAAAACTCACGTCTGTGTCAGAGGGGTCAGATGTGGTATTTGAGACCGGAGTTCTAGCTGTAGAAATCTTATCAATGAAAAACTGAAGGAATCTGTTGCACATCTCGGGTGAAGAATCCGAGCAAGTAGCCCGAGGGGGTTTGAGTACAGAATCGATGGTTTTAAATAGTACACGTGGGTTCTGATGGTTAGCTTGAATACGGTCCGACAGATATTCTCTTTTGGCCTCTTTTACTGTGATCTGGTAGTTACGCCAGCAGTCTTCCCAAATTTGATAAGAGACCTGCAATTTGTCTTTTTTCCACTTGCGACACCCCTGCCTAGCTGCGCAAGTTTTGTTGTTAAACCAAGACTCGGGTTTAGGTTTTGGGAGCACAGTTTTTGAAGGAGCCACCGAATCCAGGATGGCACGGCATGATAGTTGAACCAAGAGGTGAGTTCCTCTGTGTTAGATGAGAGTACGCAAAGGTTATTAAAGGCATCAGAGAACCGACGAGCAGTGCGAGGGTTAAAAATTCGGCGGTTGCAACTAGGAGCGTCAGATTTTACAGCAGCATGCGATAAGACTATGTCAAATAAAACTGCCATGTGGTCAGAAATCCAATTTTCAAGGACTTCCAGATTTGACACTGGTAGACCATAAGCAAGGACAAGTTCTAAAACATGTCCTTGTTCATGTGTCGGGCTGGTCACATATTGCACAAAATTAAAAGAGTCGATAAGTCTATCGACTCTTCGTCGAGAGATACCGCCGCTCGTTCCTACCGACTGCTGTCAGGCTGCTGAATAAAAAATGAATAAATAAATAAATCATAAAATTATTTAAATGATATGACAACAAATGTGAATGTGAATAGTACTGTGACTATTGTATTTATATTGCACTTAATTGAACTTATTGACCTTATCCATATTTGTATTTATATTGCACTTAATTGAACTGTGTTTTCTTTTCTCTTCTTTCTACCCACAATCTTGCTGCTGAAGGCTGTAAATTTCCCCAGTCTGGGACAAATAAAGGATATCTTAATCTTAATCTTAAGTCTGAAGAAATCCTTTGCTATTGGTTTTTCCGGACAGCACACATGGATATTAAAATCCCCTATTAGGAGGATATGATAATATCTCAGCCTGATTTCCGCAAGAAGGGTTGAAAAATCGTCTAAAAAGTCCTTATTGTATTTAGGAGGACGGTAAATGACAGCGCAGAGCACCGGGAAAACATGACCGACTTCAAAGAAGTTTGCTTCAAAGCTGGTGGTTGATGTGGTGAATATGCACCGTTTACATTTGAAATTGTTCTTAAAAATACTCACCATTCCTCCACCACGGCCTGAGGTCCTCGGGATATCCAGGAATCCACAGTCAGATGGCAACAATTCAATTAAAGCGTTGTACTCGACGGTTGACACTGGGCAGTTGGATAATGTGAGGTGCAGCTGTGGTGAAGGATATTTCCTGAAGTCCACGATCATCTCTACTGTCTTGAGAGTGTTCAGCTTCAACTCAAAAAAAACAAACAAAAAAAAAACAACAAACCAAATAAATATAACTAAATAAAAATGAACTATATTAAATACTAAATTATTATAACCTTGATTACAACTCATCAAATGTTCATTGTAGCTAAAAAAACTAATAATAATTTCACTTCGGCAAAGGAAAAACAAAGTTCAGCATCCCCATAAGAGGGTTCATATTATACAATCATTTTTGGTGCATGAACTGATGAAGCCTGCTTAGATGAGAGGCAGAAACGTCATTGATCAATGCTTCCCTCACCAATACACTTGTGTCTCTCAACCTGAAGCTTCCAAGAAAATCTTTTCCCACAAATTGTGCAGGCAAAAGGTCTCTCACCAGTGTGAGTCCTTGTATGTTTTTTTGAAGTTTCCCATCTCGTAGAATTTCCAACCACAATCACCAGTGTGGGTTGCTGTGTGACTGCTTAAGTTTCCCTTCGCTGAAAATCATTGATCACAAAGTGAGCAGGCAAAATGTTTCTCACTGGGGTGAGTTCTTGTGTGACTTCTTAAGGTTCCCTTCTCTGAAAATCTTTGGCCACAAAGCGAGCAAGAAAATGGTTTCTCACCATCGTGGGTTATTGTGTTTTTTAAGCTTCCCTTCGCAGAGAATCTCCAATCTCAAACTGTGCAGGCGAACGGTTTCGCCCCAGTGTGTGTTCTTGTGTGTTTTCTTAAATTTCCCTTGTCAGAGAATGCCCGACCACAAACTCTGCAGGCAAAGGGTTTCTCACCAGTGTGTATTCTCATATGTACTTTGAAACTTGTCTCATGAGAATTTATTTTCGCCACAGTCTGTGCAGGAAAAAGATTTCTCACCAGTGTGCATTCTCATATGTGGTTTAAAATCAAGCGTATAAGATAACATTTTGCCACACTGAGATTTACAGTGTTTGTTTTTAGTGTGCCAGGTATATCTTCTTCTTCTTTCTTACTGGGCAATCGGCCCCCGTCAGGGACTTGCCCCCCCTCCCGAGTCCCACACCTGGCACGATTCCCGCTGGTGCCTCGCAAGGTTCCCTACCAACAACTCCTTCCCACACCTCCTGCAAGTCACCCTTCTCACTCCACGACCCCCTTCCCCGACTGCTCTTCGTCCTCCCCCAAGTCCCCCTCCACGCGCCACACCCGCTCCGGACCTTCTCTCTCCTCCCCTCACCTCCTCACTCTCTCTTTTCACTCTTTCACACCCTCTCACGTGTCTGGCATAGGTTGCTTTTGTCACCCACCTTTCACACCCTCCGCACTGTCTCCTCTCTCCCTCCTCCTCATACGCCCCTCCCGTGCAAGTCCTTTCATGGCTTCTCTTATTCTCTTTCGACACAAACATCCTCCCTCATTTCCCACACTCAAACTTCACCTGTTCATCATTCATGCGGTGCATCCGCTTTTCGTGCATAGTTAGGCCCGCTCTACTCCTGCACATTTTTCCGCATCCCTCGTACCTGCATTCCAGCCCATCATTCACCCTCCTAAGCATTCCTCTCCAGCTTTTCCTCATTCATTCCCCCTTCATATCTGTGGCCCACCTGATTTTCCCATTTATACAGATGATCCATTCGCTCACTCACTCTCTTCGTCCATCATTCTCTATCGCTCGTTAATCTCTCCTACACATACTCAGCAGGCACACTCCTCTGTAATTATTTATGTCATTCCTGTGCCCCTTCTTGTGTAACGGTACCATCAGTCCCACTTTTACGCTTTCCTCCCACTGGTTCGCTCTGTGCTCAAACATCTTCCCCACTATCTTAATCACTCTTTCTTTCACTTCCTCACACACGCTCTGTGTGTAACCAATTCTCACCCCATCTTCCCCCAGTACCGACTCTCGTATCTCACTCATAGCCTCCATTATTTGCTCTCTCTCAGGCACCTCATTCATCATCTTATTTACTTCGCTCACTCTCCTGTCATCCCTTAGATCTACCGCTCCTTGAACCGCCTCCTTGATCACTCTCAGTTCTTCCTCGTACCTCTCCCTCGACACGCTCTCAAAATGCTCCTTAAACTCATTTGCTGTCACTGTCGTGCTCCGAGCAGCCGGCCTATCTCTCTTTCCTAACTTTCTCAAACATTTATACATTTCACCCATTTGACTACTGCAATAGCATCCTCTACGGCAGGGGTCCCCAACCACCGGTCCGCGGACCGGTACCGGTCCGCCGGGCATTTGGTACCGGGCCGCACAGAAAGAACTTGGCTTAGTTCCGTTTTATTTAGTTCAGAATCCGAAAGATGTTTTATTTTGAAAAACTACCGGATTCTCCGTTACATCCGTCTGTGTCGCGCTTGACACACGTCATTCATGCTTCTCCATCACGTGACCGATTAATTACTTCAAAACAAAACGCAGAAGCTCGCAAAATGAGTAAAAAAAAAACTGCTGGAGATCGCAAATCACGGCGGCCTTAAAAGTACGTTCGAGACAACTGGATCAAAGTTATGGCTGAATACTCTGAGATCGCCACAATAGCACTGTTGCTATTTCCGACATCCTACCTGTGTGAGGTGGGGAGTTTCTGCAGCAACGGTGACTAAAACAAAATTACGAAGTAGACTGGACGAAAACGCCACAGTTTTCATGCAGCTCATACCATATTATTTTGTTGTATTATTTCCGTCACACCTTAAATGCCGGTCCCTGAAAATATTGTCTGACATAAACCAGTCCGAGGGGCAAAAAAGGTTGGGGGCCCCTGCTCTACGGTACAACCTCCAAACTCCGCTATAAATTTCAGTACTGTACATCCAGAATGCCGCAACCCGCCTTCTCACCCACACCCACACTCGTGATCACATCACCCATGTCCTTAAAAACCTACACTGGCTCCCCATTCCCCAGCGTATTCAGTTAAACTCCTCCTACTCATCTATAAAGCCCTTCACAAACAGGCCCCCTCCTACCTCTCCGACCTTCTTCACCCATACACTCCTTCCCGCAACCTCTGCTCCTCAAAGACAGACCTCCTCGCCATCCCCATGACCAGTCTCAGAACCTGGGTGGAGTGGGCCTTCTCTGTCGCTGCCCCCACCCTCTGGAACTCTCTACCACAACACATCCGCAACGTACTGACCTACAATCTCTAAAATAATTTCTTAAAACTCACCTGTTCCACAATGCTTTGAACACCTTTTAATCTCTTTTACCCATTTTTGCTTTGTTTTTCTTCTTCTAAATGTGTTTGTTTGAAATCATGTATGCTTGGCTTTAAAGTGTATATTTTTATCCTGTGTTTTAAACTCTTGTAAAGTGTCTTTGAGTATGATGAAAAGTGCTTTCAAAATAAATGTATTATTATTATTATTATTATTATTAGTAGTAGTAGTAGTAGTAGTAGTATTGATGTTTAGGAAATTACTTTTGAAACATATTGAAGTATATTTTTCATTCATTCATTATTTCATTCATTTAAATAGAATCATTACTTGAGTCCATTTTGATTTGCCTACAATCAAGAACAATGTTAAGTTTGAACTGTGCTTCATGTTACAGTGGTTGCATATTTGGTTGATTTGACCTCGGTCAAGAATGCAAACAGTCCGAAAGAGGCCGAGCAGGTGATAAACCAGGGGACACAGTAAAATGTTGAGTTCCAAATTGACGGATCTGAGAGTAGCCGAAAAAAAGTGAGCTTTGGGAGTGTAGAAATGACCCTTCAGCAAATGGGTCACAAAGCCCTTGCTCAACCACATTTTCAAATCGAATCACGGAAAGCTGGCCATTAAAAAAAAAAAAAAAAAAAATTGGAGGATGATATCATACGATAAAGCTGCATAAAATCAAAATGCTGACGGGACTGGAATCAAATATTTAGAATGTTTTGACATTACGGCCCATTGGTAAAGTGAAAGTAAATCTTTCTTGAATAGGACAAAAATTGTAGCTTGCAATAAGGTCTGCGGTACTTTGGGAGTTGTATGGGTTTCTGAGTAACAAGACAAGTTTGCTGACTGTTTTTTTCCCCAAGTCACAGGAAAAACCATCCATCCCTGGTGACTTGCCATTTTGCAAAGATTGAGTTGCCTGTAAAATGTCAGTTGTTAAAAAGGCAGTTTTCATGAAGCTACTGCTGTTCTTCATGATAGCGAGGCTCTAAATAAGGCGTCTCTCATTGCTATTTGCGACGCAAGTTGTGTTTTTCCCCTGAAACGCTACCCCGTGTCTCTTCTTTTTTGTGCAGGACTAGAGAGGCAGGAGCGCGGCCAACCCATTGTGCGTCCTGTCAGTCTTGTGTGTCTCGGCCTCTTAAGTTTGTGAACAAATATTTCGCACAAATCCCTTTTAACATTTGGGATTTCTCGCCAACTAAAAAACAAGGCAAGTTTATTGGTAGATAGCACATGTCATGTACGAGACACTTCAAACTGCTTTACATCAAGTATTTATAGCATTCCTGTGAAAAACAAATAAACAAAAACCCCCCAATACTCCTTAAAATGTGTAATTTGCTCCTCAAACTGAGTCAGTGATTAGCAAAGAAAGCATTTTTTTAGCCTAGTAAGTGAGGACATTTGTCTTTCCAAAAGGGCCCGATGTCATTCGACTGGCCTGGCGATGTCGGAATTCCGTCAGAAAAGCTGGACAGAGTGGCTGGGGACAGGCAAGTCTGAATCGGAAAAAGGTTTTCACCTGTTTGAGTTCCTATGTGTTGGAGTAAATTTCTCTTCAGAAAGAATCTTCGTCCACAAACTGAGCAGGAAAAAGGTTGCTCACAAGCGTATTTTTTTAGTGTGCATTGAAAGACTATTCTTATGAGAGAAGCGTTGGCCACAGTCTGCGCATGCAAAAGGTTTCTCGACAGAATGCGTTCTTGTGTGTTGTACCAAGGTTTCCGTCCGAGAAACAAAAAATTTTTGACCACAAATTGTGCAGGTAAAAGGTTTGTCGCCAGAATGTGTTTTTGTGTGTGTTGACGATTGACTTCTTTTTGAGAATTTTCCACCGCAAACCGAGCAAGCAAAACATTTCTCGCCCGTGTGGGTTCTTGTGTGTATTTTTAACCATGTGCTGCAGTCGATCTAAATAAGTTTATATAACGCAACATACAATTTTACAAAAATTGTAAAAGTATTATTCCTGAATACTTATTTCACTTTCAACCACTCGACATGTTCAGTGGCATCAGTGCTATACATACACATATAGTTCTTATTTTTTTCTTTGTATTTTTGCCCTCTATGGACAATAAAAGCGGTATTGTGCTATGACCAAAACATAAATATAAATCTATATAAATAAAACATGAATTGGAATATTTCATATCACACACTTTTTATGCTGTGTCTTTGATTTAAAGATGACAATACGCAAAAATCTACAAAAATTGTAGAAATTGTAACATATGGGGTAACCCATGTGTTACAAACATCGTAGAAATTGCAGCACAAGGGTTACGGATGCCTTTTGAGAGAATCTTTGACTACAAACTATGCAGGTGAAAGGCTTTGTGCCAGTGTGTGTTCTTGTGTGTATTGTTAAGACACCCTCCTGAGAAAATCTCACAGACAGAACAGGAAAAGGGTTTCTCTCCAGAGTGTGTTCCGACATGTATCTGTAAGATTGTTTTGAAAAACTTCGGCCACATTCAAGGCAGGCAAAAGGTTTCTCACCAGTGTGTGTTCTTGTGTGTTTTTTCAAGCTTGTCTTATGAGAAAATCTTTTGCCACAGTCTGTGCAGGCAAAAGGTTTCTTGCCAGTGTGTGTTTTTGTCTGTTTTGTTAAGACTCCTTTCTGAGAAAAGCTTTGACCACAGTCAATGCAGGCAAAAGGTTTCTCACCAGTGTGGGTCCTTGAGTGTATTTTTAAGTGATGCTTCAGAGAGAATCTTTGGCCACAATCTGAACAGGCAAATCGTTTTTCACCAGTGTGTGTTCTTGTGTGTACTTTTAACCCTGTCTTATGAGAGAATTTTTATCACAGTCTGTGCAGGCAGTTTCTCACCATTGTGGTCAATCACGTGCCTTCTGAAAGCTCTTAGAATTTAATTTTTGTTTACACTGACAATCGGGTCATCGGTACATCGGGTAGGCAGAAATACCTCCAGCACCATCATGATGAACATGGGCCCCGCAAGGATGTGTGCTGAGCCTCCTCCTCTTCACTCTGCTGACCCACGACTGCACTCCCTTATCCTGCTCCAACCTCTTCATTAAGTTTGCAGACGACATGACTGTGGTGGGTCTCATCAACAACAATGATGAGACGAACTACAGGAGTGAGGTGAACAGGCTTGCCATGTGGTGCAAAGACAACAATCTCCACCTGAATGTGGAAAAAACGAAGGAGATTGTTGTGGATTTCAGAAGAACGCACACCCAGCATGCTCCACTGACCATCGACGGTGTAGCAGTAGAGAGGGTGAGTAGCACCAAATTCCTTGGTGTGGACATTTCTGAAGACCTGACCTGGAGCCTAAATACCACCTCACTGGCCAAAAAAGCCCACCAGCTACTTCCTCCGCAAAATGAGGAGAGCAAGAGCCCCCCCCATGAGGCAGACTTTCTATAAGGCACCATTGAGAGCATCTTGACCAGCTGCATCACCGTGTGGTACGCCACTTGCACCGTGTCCTGTAGAAAGAGTCTGCAGCGCATTGTGAGAGCGGCTGAGAAGATCATTGGTGTCTCTCTTCCTCCACTCGCGGGCACTTACAACTCTCGTCTGACCCGCCAAGCCAGCGAGATCGCAGGTGACCCCACCCACCCGTCTCACAGCCTCTTCGGCGTGCTGCCGTCGGGGAGGAAGCTGCGATGTCTCTCTGCTAAATCCACCAGGCTCAAGAACAGTTTATTCGACCAGGCGATCAGGAGACTAAACTCCCTCCATGTTCTGCCCGCACTCCCCCCCACCCCCCGCCTCCTGCCACAATCGGTGTCCCTCCCCCAGCATCTGACATCCGATTATTGCACTTAAAACAAGTAACTACAAATATACAATAATCACAAGTGCCCTTGGTTGTCTGTTGTTGCTATTTGTTTATTTATTTTTATTTAACATATTTAGATATTTATGTCTTATGGAATTTTTACGTAAATTTTAGCTGTGTGTGTTCAGTGCATTACATGTTTGCACTGTGGTTGACAGAGGAAAGTAATTTCATCTGTGCTGTCTGTTACACATAGAGCATATTTGACAATAAAAGCTGACTTGACTTGAACATTTATAGTGTCTCTTGTCAGCGTGATATGACAGATCACCTCCAGATTGTTTATCAGCATAATCATTATCATAATCTGTGTGAGGAGAGTGTGACGGAATGTCCTCACATTCTGACAGTGGAGGGAGGAGGCCGTCCACCAGTGATCCTCCACAACAGTCACCATCATCTTCTGTTGTTATGTGTCCACTGGAACAGCTGCAACTAATTGGAGCCTCCACACTTCTGCTTTCTTCACTCTTCAAATGGATACCAGTTGATGGCATGAGACGTATAGAATACTCCTCTTCCTTTTTGATAGATGGGGGCTCTTCCTTTTTGATGTACTGGAGTTGTTGCTGCTCTTCCTCTTTAACGTGAGGATCAACTGGCTCATGGTCTTCTTCAGTGTGAGAGGATTCTGGCAACGCTTGTTTAAGGCAAAGGCACTTTGCCTCCAGCTGCTTAGAACCAAGATCCTCAATGTCATCTTTCATTCATTCATTCATTTTCCGAACAGCTTCATCCTCACTAGGGTCGCGGGGGGTGCTGGAGCCTATCCCAGCTGTCTTCTGGCAGTAGGCGGGGGACATCCTGAACCGGTTCGGGGCCAGTCGCAGGGCACACAGAAATGAACAACCATTTGCGCTCACACTCACACCTAGGGACAATTTGTAGTGTTCAATCAGCCTGCCATGCATTTTTTTGGAATGTGGGAGGAAATCGGAGGACGCGGAGAAAACCCACGCAAGCACGGGGAGAACATGCAAACTCCACACAGGAAGGCCGGAGCTGGAATTGAACCTCTGCACTATGACGTCAACGTGCTAACCACTCGACTATCGGGCCTCAATGACATCTGCAAAGCAAAAATAAACAGAGTTTGGTAATGTCAATTGTCATGTTGCAATTTTCATGTGTGGATCAAATTTAACAGTTATATTAAAGCTGTCAGGAGTTTCAACTCCCACCTCCGGCAAAGCTTTTCCCACGTCCCGGGGAGGCAGAGGACATTCAGTCCAAATGGACCACGTTCCACATGTCCCTATTGTTGAAGCGGCTGATCGGAGTTATGGCCGTAAGGTGGCGGGTGCTGGTCGTAGTGGCAACCCCCAAACCCGCTGGCAGTAAGGGATGCCGTTCAATCTGAAGAAGGAATCCAATCAGACGTTTTTGACCTGTGGAACCCCTGGGGCAGCTTGTGGTTACTGACTCGCCAAGCGGAGCGCAGTCTCGGTGGTCACCGAGGCAAAAACTCGAGCACGAGAGGAGTTCGGCGAGGCCATCGAAGCCGACTTCGGAACAGCTTCGAGGAAATTCTGGTCCACTATGCAACGTCTCAGGAGGTGGTAGCAGCATACCATTAACACTGTGTACAGTGGGGATGGGGCACATGACTCGGGGCAGAATCCTTCAAGGACCCCACCTCCACCAACACACCTTCCTATAACGAAGCACAGACTTGGGACTCTGAGGTGGGTTCTCCTGTCTCTGTGGTTGAAATTGCCGAGATGGTTAAAAACCTCTTTGGTGGCAAAGGTGGATGAGATCTGCCCAGAGTGCCTCAAGGCTTTGGATGCTGTGCGGCTGTCCTGGTTGACACGCCTTTGAAACATCGCATGGTCTTCAGGGACAGTGTCTCCGGATTGGCAAACCAGGGTGGTCGTCCTTCTTTTTAAGAAGGAGGGACTGGAGGTTGTGTTCAGATGAAAGAGGGTGATCCCTGTGTTGTCTGAACACACCCTCAGCCTCCCTGCTAAGTTTGATTCAGGGGTACTCGAGTGGGGTCTGTTGGGAAGTCGAGTCTCAGACTCAGGAGCATCCGTGTGGTTTTCGTCCCGTCAGTGGAACAGTGGATCAGCTCTACACCCTTGACAGAGTCCTTGGGGGTGCATGGGATTTCACCCAACCAGTCGACATGTGGTTTGTGGACTTGGAGAAGGCGTTTGACTGTGCCCCTCTGCGAGTTCTGTGGGGGCAGGGGTGTGTGCTTCCGGGGTATGGGGTCCCGAACGCCCTGACATAAGTTGTTTGGTCCCTATACCACCGATGTCAGAGTTTGGTTCGCATTGCCGGCAGTAAATCGGATTCCTTTCCAGTGAGGGTTGGACTGCACCATGGGTGCCGTTTGTGACAGGTTCTGTTCATAAAGTTTAAGGACAGAATTTCTAGGCACAGCCAAGGCGTTCAAGGGTTGGTGGCCTCAGTATTGCATCTCTGCTTTTTGCAGATGATGTGGTAATGTTGGCTTCTTCAAGCAGGGCTTTCCAACTCTCACTGGAGCGGTTCACACCCGGGTGTGAAGCAATTGATGAAAATCAGCACCTCCAAATTTAAAACAATGGTCCTCAGTCTGAAAAGGGTGGAGTGCCCTCCCTTGGTTGGGGATGAGATTTTAACCCCAAGTGGAGGAGTTTAAGTGTCTTGGGGTCTTGTTCACGAGGAAGAATGGAGCAGGAGAACAACAGGTGGATCATTGTAGCTCTTCTGTGATGTGGACCTTGAATCAGTCTGTCATGGTGAAGAAGTCGCTGAGCCAAAAGGCAAAGCTCTCGATTTACCAGTCGATCTATTTTCCCACCCTCACGCAACGTCATGTGTTATGGGTCTTGACTGAAAGAATCAGATCCTGGATACAAGCGGACGAATGAGGTGCCTAATAACGCGGGTCGCCTTGGATATACACCGAGTTCCAAAATCTGTGACTGTTGTTGTGTGACTTCGATGAGTACTCCGCTTGACGGATTAATGTTGTGCCGATAAGTGTTGCAGTCAGACGTAACTGAGGACAGCATGCGGACATTAAATGAGTTCTTGTAGTGTGGCAGTAATCAAGCCTGGGTGTGGCTCGAGAAATTGAACTCAGGTATGATAAAGATATGTTTTAACGGGGCGTGGGGGGAAACACTTATCCACACAGGGCCATGTAGGTTTGGATTTTTTTCCTCCTTTAATAAGAAAGACCTTCCTTTAGAAACTACATTATGTGTTTACTTTTGGTATCTTTGACTAATATTTAAATTTGTTTGATGATCTGAAATATTTAAGTGTGACAAACATGTAAAAAAATAAGAAATCGGGAAGGGGGCAAACACTTTTTCACACCACTGTAAATCTGACTCCCAATTGTGACGAGTGATATTGAAGAAGCCTCGGCTGATACAAGCTTTTTGAGCAAAGAGAACTTTATTGGCCAGCAAGCAACACACAATATCAAACACAAATACATATGGGTACATCATGCATTTCATGAAAAAGTGGAAAATGTCCATTTTATTCAGGATGGCTTCCAATAAGAAATAATGAAACACATTTCTCAATATGTGGGGTTCTATAGAGTTTTGGACAGTTCAATTTTGAAAAAACAAAACAATACAAAGCAAAAAACTAATACAAACGACCAAACCTCCTCTGAGAACTAATTAAAACAAACTACATTTAAAAACCACAACTCAAAACCAAATAAAAACTAACTGTAATGAAGAATCCAAAACTATGATAATGGTGATAACAATGCTAGATTTTTTAATTCATGACAATAACAAAACCTTTCACTGCAGTCAAGGAAAAGAAAACTTCAGCATTAAGAAGGTACATAAAATACAATCAGTGTTGGGGCATGAAATCATGAAGCCTGCTCAGATGAGAGGTGTAAACTGTTCATCTCATCAACACACGTGATTCTTAATCTGATACTTCCACGAGAATCTTCGGCCACAAACTGAGCAGGAAAAGTGTTTCTCACCAGTGTGTGTCCATGTGTGCATTTTTAAGGTTCCCTTCTGAGAGAATTTTTGTCCACAAACTGAGCATGAAAAAGGTTTCTCACCAGTGTGGGTTCTTACATGCGTTTTTAAGACTCCTTTCTGAGAGAATCTTTGGCCACAAACTGAGCAGGAAAACGGTTTCTCACCAGTGTGGGTTCTTTTGTGTCTTGTTAAGGTTCCCTTACGAGAGAATTTCTGGCCACAGTCAGAACAGACAAAAGGTTTATCACCAGTATGGGTACTTATGTGCTTTTTTAAATCTCCCTTGCGAGAGAATCTTTGGCCACAAACTAAGCAGACAAAAGGTTTCTCACCAGTGTGAGTTCTTACATGCCTTTTTAAGACTCCTTTCTGAGAGAATCTCTGGCCACAATCTGAGCAGGTGAAAGGCTTCTCACCAGTGTGGGTTCTTACGTGCTTTTTAAAGTCTCCCTTCCGAAAGAATCTTTTGCCACAATCTGAGCAAGCAAACGGTTTCTCACCAGTGTGGGTTCTTGTGTGTATTTTTAAGCTTTCCTTCCGAGAGAATCTTTGGCCACAAACTGAGCACGTAAAAGGTTTCTCACCAGTGTGGGTTCTTGAGTGTACTTTTAAGGTTCCCTTCTGAGAGAATCTTTGTCCACAAACTAAGCAGGCAAAAGGTTTCTCACCAGTGTGGGTTCTTGTGTGATTTACAAAGTGTCCCTTGTAAGAGAATCTTTGGCCACAATCTGAGCAGGCAAACGGTTTCCCATCAGTGTGGGTTCTTGCGTGCTTTTTGAACTCTCCCTTTTGAGAGAATCTTTCGCCACAATCTGAACAAGCAAAAGATTTCTCACCAGTGTGTGTTCTTGTGTGTTTTTTTAAACTTTCCTTCCGAGAGAATCTTCGAGCACAAACTAAGCATGAAAAAGGTTTATCTCCTGTGTGGGTTATTGTGTGTAATTTCAAATGACTCTTATAAGTAAACGTTTTGCCACACCAAGAACATTTCCAGGGTTTCTTGTCAGTGTGACATGTCAGATCACCATCAGACACTTTATCTTCATTCTCATCATCATCATCAGCGTTTGACAATATGTCACGATCTGATAGTGGAGCTAATAGGCCATCTGTTTTTGATCCTCCCCATTGGTTTCCAACACCTTGTGTTGTCATGTGTTGACATGAGCTGCTGCTTGGATACTGCACCCCTGTGTCTGCCTCATTTCTCCTCTTCAGGGCGACACCAGTCAATGGCAACTTCCAGAAAACCCCCTCCTCCTCTTCTTTGATGTAGGGGGGATCATCCACCTCCAATTTCATGCAAGGGTGCAGTGGCTCCTCCTCTGTTTTAATGTAATGAGCCTCCTGCTCCTCTTCCTCTTTAAAGTGGGAGACCTCTTTCTTTTCTTCTTCCGTTTTAATATCAGAGGGCTCTGCATCCTGCCGCTCAGGACACAAATCTTCGCTGATGACTGAAAGACACAAAAAGACAAACACACATGGAATTATGGTTTATATTTACAATGAAGGTCATTGGGAGAGCCACATAAATTCAGATTACCACTCATTATGTGAATAAATGAGCAGAATCATTTATTGGTGGTGGCTTTTTTTTAACTAATACATTATTAGATTTTTTTTTCCCATAATTGTTTGCATAAAGACACATACAGGGTCTGACATTGCACATTTTTAGTGGTAGATGAGTCAAAAGTGGTACTGACATGAAATATTCATGATATAAAGCACAATGTTTTAGTGTTTATTTCATATTTGGTGACTTTATACTGTATTATTTAAGACACTTTATGATATCAGTGCAACTGCATTCTTGGCTATGATGATGTGCTAACCGCTAAAGTCAAAGCATTTTCATAGCAAAAGATTAATATTAAAGCCTTCAAAGAATACAGTAATCCCTCGTTTATCGAGGGGGTTATGTTTCAAAAAGAACCCGTGAGAAGTGAAATCGGTGAAGTAGGATTTATTAAAAAAAAAAAAAAAGCAGAAAAATGTGAGAGGGAAGAAATTCTGAGGCGAAAAAAAGAAGCGATTGCTCTAAGACTGCAAGGGAAGCTCAGCTT
>NW_017805540.1:5474699-5482466 GCF_001891065.2 Hippocampus comes
TTGCAGTTATTATACAACACTGAACTATGTATACAATGCAGAGGCGATTGCTCTAAGACTGCAAGGGAAGCTCAGCTTCCCCTAAAATGTCAAAAAGTAAGTGATCAAATATATGTCTGTACGTACAATTGTGTGGACATGCCATTGACTAAATATGCACTACAACGCGCTCAACTTTTGTTCCGAATCAGCTTCTTATTACTGGTTACAACGTGACTCTCTTCTCATTCATTCCTGCAGCTTCACTGTGTTTCTTACTGTGTGGACGCTGAGCGTCGACTGCGCGGACGCTGGGCGTCTAGAGCAGTGTTTTTCAAACTTTTTTGAGCCACTAGCTGAAAATGTGACACCCCCCATCCACCCCGCTTATTTTAACAAGAAACGTATTACATTGTTCCTATAACCGTTTTTAACACTGAAGAATGACGTTATAACAGCTTGAATTGGAATCAAATGAACACAACAGTATTTTATCATCTTTCATATTTATTGTCTCACCGTCGTCCTGCATTCATGCGTCACAAATTCGCTTGTCTCTCGTCGAAACACAAGACAATTGGCTAGCTGTTGCTGCTCCCTAGCGGTATGGGAGGGTACTACATGATTACTTTCTGGGCGAAAGACCGCACAGGCATCCAAATTGGATATTTTCCCACGGCACACCTGACAATGTCTCACGGCACACGGGTTGAAAAACACTGGTCTAGAGAGTTCAGTGTAGGTTGTCCCAATGCATTGAAACGAGACGAGTCATTGGATAAATGCTGGTTTTGTCCCGCCCATTGGACGCTCATGTATCGTCTGGCCCGGACTCTCAGCTTTTCTGCATGATGATTGGATGATCTGTCTGAGGCTGAATCTCTTTTTGATAGACAGCGAAATGAGCCAATCACCGATCTTATGGTGAAGGCATCCTTTTCATTTTTTTGAAAAGGAACGGACAGTAGAATTCACATACAAATAATTATGGATGCTAATAGTAACGGCTCTAACCACAAACTCATCTCAAAAATTTCAAGGGGCTACAACAAATAAAGCAAAGTTCACTGCACATATAACAAAAATGGGAGCGGGAAGGTAATATGGTCTTAAAGGAAGAAGTTTGGGAAAATCTCTGTGAGATACAATGGAAAACTTCAAAGCTCACGTGTTTGGCGAGAGTTTTGCTGGAAAACGCTACTAAGATTTTTTGTCACCCTAGCTCAAAAGAGGCACTACACTAATTCTTCTGCATGCTGGCGGCACTGTGGGGGCCTTGAAGCAAACCATTTTCATATATTTTGGTGCTGTACATGATTGGTGCTGTTTTGGCGGGAGGTACATTAGGTTCTACAGAGTGTTTTTCAGAGAGACATCCAATTTAAATTTTGAGTCGTTATACTTAGGGGCCATTGAATCAGAAAACGTTTCTAATAATGTTAAATATTTATTTCAGATCCTAACTGTCGCTAGCAGAAAAGCCATCACAAGAAAGTGGTTAAAAGCCGAAACACCTACTGATGAAGAATGGATCGACATAATCTATGATGTTTAAAATGGAGAGGATTACCTTTACTTTGAGATTGAAACAGGAAACTTTTTTGAATAGATGGGAAAGATGGATGAAGTATATCACGCCAGTACGACCATCATTTGTTTAGAGTCGACTTCTGTGGCCCCCCTTTATTCTTTCTACTTTTATTTAACTCTGTATTTTAGATTTCCTATCATAGAAAGCGTAATGAGTCAGATTACCCCACTACGTTTTTGTTTGGATGTTTTGTTTGTTGTTTTTTTTTTGTTTTCATTTTACTATTGTAAAAAAATTGTTATATAGTTATACTCCTTGTTGGTCCTTACACGTTATGTATTGCTTACTCAGTCCTGGTTATTTTAAATGGAGCTACTCTAGTGTAAGAGCAGTTGTACAAAGGAAGTATGCTTTGTTCTCACATTGACTGTATGGACCTGTGAATGCATAAATAAAAAGGAATTGAAAAAAAAAGTTCCACATGCAAATAAACTGACACATTTTATGATGTAGGCCGAAATTGAGCTTCCCTTCCTTGACAGACCAGCATCCGCCACTGATACAATGAAACCAAAGACCAAAAATTTGCAAAGGTAAATTTGGCAAGCTGTACAGAGACGAGGTGGGGAGACTGTTCACGTTGGTCAGTCCCTTAGCCAATCAGGATGCAAAACACAATTCACCGTTTTAAAAAAGCATTAAAAAAACTGCACTAAAAAAATCTGTGAAACAGCGAAGCCACGGAAGGTAGTTCTATTACACAATTTTCATGTCTGTGAGAAAAAAGTACATTCATTGCAACGCAGAGTCGATTGTTCATAAGGCTGCCAAATTTGAATCTATCTGAAAATTGTATACAATAAGGCTCTAAAGTCGTGAAAAATCAAGCCTTGCTTCCTGCTGCAGAATGGTGTCAGCGTGTCCAATGAGGTGGATATTTATCGGTCAACGAAATGTTGTTTGTTCGAACAGTACTGGCTAAAAACTGCGTGCCAGACAGCTTGTGTGCTTCATCAAGAGACTTTCCTTTCAGTGTCTGTTGTGTGGATCTACGTAAGGCGCAGAAATCTTTTAAGTTCTCTATGGACATCAATATCTTCGCATGCTTTTATTTAGAAACTGGTCCTTGCAGCATTTGCAATTATGAAAGTATGAAAAATCGCGGCAGCTGGCTTGACCACTTTTGACAGAAAAGATAACTTTCTAATGTGTAAAATGGTTAATAATGACAGCAAGAAAGTAATTCGTGGACTCCTCCGCAAACTGAGGAGAGCAAGTTTGTATCTTTGTCATTTTATTTCGTTACCATGAATTTAATACTAACAAAATAAAATGACAAGAAGAAATGTAAAATAAAATTCATTTACTCACCAATGTCGTGCCTGTTCACTGAGGTGCAGATCTACGCGAGTGTCCCCAAACGTTCTCTCCCTCCACTCGCGGACACTTAGACCTCTCGTCTGCCCCGCCAAGCCACCCACCCGTCTCACAGTCTCTTTGACGTGCTGCCGTCGGGGAGGAGGCTGCGATGTCTCTCTGCTAAATCCACCAGGCTCAAGAACAGTTTATTCCACCAGGCGGTCAGGAGACTAAACTCCCTCCATGATCTGCACTTAAAACAAGTAACTACGAATATACAATAATCACAAGTGCCCTTGGTTGTCTGTTGTTTGCTATTTGTTTATTTTTATTTAACATATTTATATATTTATGTCTCATGGAATTTTAACGTAAATTTTAGCTGTGTGTGTTCAGTGCACTACATGTTTGCACTGTGGTTGAGAAAAGAAAAGTAATTTCATCTGTGCTGTATGTTCCACATAGAGCATATTTGACAATAAAAGCTGACTTGACTATCGAGAAAGAAACCAGTCGTGACCAAACCTGCTTTGCATGAGCCAAATCGAAACTTCTTGAAAACAGCGTCGCTGTCCTCTTTTGCTCCATAAAGTTGCTCCTCGTTCTCTGCCGTTCTTCTTGCGCACATTTTTGAGAAAATCACAACACTTTACGTTCACATTTGATCTCTGCTTTGCGGCGAAGCGGCTAGCAAGCAAGGCTAAGTAAACTAAGCTAGGCCCAGAAGCTTGAGATAATGATGCTACTATAATCCAATACATTGATGGGCGTCCTGTGTTGAGGCTAAATTGAGTTTACCTGTAATTCGTGAAGAAAGGCTGCTTAATTTTCTTCATCATCAAGTAAAACGATATTGTAGTTTGGCGTGCCGAGGTACAACTGCAGCTATCGAACAACAATGTACGGCAAATCCCTTCGGACAAACTTTCTGGCAACACCAGCATCGATTTGTAAAGAGATTATTGAAAGAACCGAAAAAATATATATAAACGCCTTCCAATTTTGTGGTTAATTGGTATATATTAATTAGACTCAGCCACAACTGATTAATTCCGAAGTTTCGATTTAGGTCAAAAATTAATTTAACGTCGTCTCATCTGCATTGAGTTACTTATTGGTGCATGTACACTATAGACTTTGTTAGAGTTCAGCAAATAAGAGGCAAAACGTTTTAAAGTTTTTTGTCACTCCCGGCTGCGGTTTACTGTAAAAATGACACGTAGAGCTTGTACATGCCCACGTCCAAATACAACATTTTTTGTACGCAATATTTTTGTTCCAGAAAATGATAACTCATAATTAATTAAAGAGCTACGAGACTCTCAATTTTAAATCATGTCAATGTTTAAAAAGAGTGATGAAACTTTTTTTTTTAAATTTATTATTCGAAAGTGTGTCGCCAAAGTTCTTTCTCGTTAGCCAACTCTTTACAGACCCTGCGACCATCGTTCTCATATCTGCCCCCGATGTCGGCACCCAAGCAATCATTCACAAGCATTCGACACAAGTTTCACCACGCATTCTTCGATCATCGATCATTACGCAATGCAGTCCAAACATGAGACACAAAAAGGAAAATATCGTCAACATCATTCCAACGTTTATACACCACAAAAGAAATGAAAAAAAAATGAAGGAAAAAAATCCAAAACACTCTACCTCGAAAACAACGGCAATAGAAAGATGATGCACGTTCACGCCATAAAATAGAAGCTTGCAATGTCACGAACGGACTGCGGTCAAGCCAGCCGCCACAGGGATTGTTAATATTCTGCATGACGGTTTTGTGCGGCCAGCAAGCGCCGTTGGCCACCTTCAAAATAAAAACTCATGGCTTTCACGTCAGTGGTTTGGATTTTAAAAATATTTTTAAAATACTTTCTTGGCTGTCGGGGAACGAGAAGTTCACTCAGGGAGAAACTCTCAGAACAGCGACAAGAAGAGTTCTGAAGTTGAGATAGAAAATAAAGTTAATGGTAATTCTACATCAATTTCACCTGATATTTAAAAAAAAAATCATTTCAACATGAACCTTGTTTATCCCACAACCACATCAGGTTTTCGACCCACTAGGGCAGGGGTCCCCAACCACCGGTCCGCGGACCGGTACCGGTCCGCCGGGCATTTGGTACCGGGCCGCACAGAAAGAACTTGGCTTAGTTCCGTTTTATTTAGTTCAGAATCCGAAAGATGTTTTATTTTGAAAAACTACCGGATTCTCCGTTACATCCGTCTGTGTCGCGCTTGACACACGTCATTCATGCTTCTCCGTCACGTGACCAATTAATTACTTCAAAACAAAACGCAGAAGCTTGCAAAATGAGTAAAAAAAAACTGCTGGAGATCGCAAATCACGGCGGCCTTAAAAGTACGTTCGAGACAACTGGATCAAAGTTATGGCTGAATACTCTGAGATCGCCACAATAGCACTGTTGCTATTTCCGACATCCTACCTGTGTGAGGCGGGGGGCACGTTCACGCCATAAAATAGAAGCTTGCAATGTCACGAACGGACTGCGGTCAAGCCAGCCGCCACAGGGATTGTTAATATTCTGCATGACGGTTTTGTGCGGCCAGCAAGCGCCGTTGGCCACCTTCAAAATAAAAACTCATGGCTTTCACGTCAGTGGTTTGGATTTTAAAAATATTTTTAAAATACTTTCTTGGCTGTCGGGGAACGAGAAGTTCACTCAGGGAGAAACTCTCAGAACAGCGACAAGAAGAGTTCTGAAGTTGAGATAGAAAATAAAGTCAATGGTAATTCTACATCAATTTCACCTGATATTTAAAAAAAAAAATCATTTCAACATGAACCTTGTTTATCCCACAACCACATCAGGTTTTCGACACACTAGGGGACCCCAGGTATCCAACCACAGTACTGTCATTCAGATCTGATGTTCCATTTCAAAATAAAAGGTCTCTGAAATCTGACATTTTGACCTTTTCGCCTGATTTAAAAAAAAAAATCATTAAAAAATGAATTTTTGTTGTCCCTTAACCAGACCAGGTGAAGGACATACTAGGGATCCCCAGATATCCAACCAGAGTCACTATATTCAGATCTGATGTTCCATTTTAAAATAAAAGGCCTCTGATATTTGACATGGTGACCTTTCCACCTGATTTAAAAGAAAATCATTCAAAAATTAATTTGAGTTATGCCTCAACCAGACCAGGGCTAGGACATACTAGAGCAGCGTAGATTTCAAAATAAAACCCCTCTGAAATATCACATGTTGACCTTTTCACCTGGCAACCTGGTGATCCAGTGGTTAGCGTGTCAACCTCACAGTGCAGAGGTACCGGGTTTGATTCCAGCTCCGGCCTTCCTGTGTGGAGTTTGCACGTTCCTGTGTGTATTTTCTCCGGGTACTCCTACTCTTCCTCCCGCATTCCAAAAACATGCTTGGCAGGCTGATTGAACACTCTAAATTGTCCCTAGGTTTGAGTGTGAGCGTGGGTGGTTGTTCATCTTTTTGTGCCCTGCGATTGGCTGGCAACCGGTTCAGGGTGTCCCCTGCCTACTGCCTGAAGACAGCTGGGATAGGCTCCAGCACGCCCAGCGACCCTTGTGGGGATAAAGCGGATCAGAAACTGGATGGATGGATGCAGTTGCTTATCACTAAGACATTAAAAATATAAAGAAACATTGATGCCATTTTTGTTTGATGGCCAGTCTTATCTGCAGCAGTCAATCATGGAGTTACTGAAACTAAGGTTCGGTACACAGGCGTTTAGGCGATAAATGCGTCAGTGTTTGCCTGCGAGAGTCCTGCACATCTTTCAAAGTTTGGCAGTATGTAATGTTGCAAGACATGTCATGTGATGTATTTTATGGATGGCGCGTTTCTCTCATGAAGTGACATCAGCTTTGTAGTGAGTGCCTCTATGAAGAGAAAACAGCAAGCCAAACTCTTCATGAGCCAGGAAACGAGTGACTTGCTCCTTTATTTCGGTCGTCTTGGGAACATACAGAACAATTGTGATATCAGCTTGATGAAAATGTGGAATGAAAAGCCATTGCTTTCAAATGTGTATAGAAAAAGGAAAAAAATACAGGAGGACCAGTTAGATCGACCACAGTCAGGCTTTCTGCGGCGGCTCGTCTGACGAAACACAACGTCTGCTACCCACAATGCACTGCGATTATTAGATGGAGATTTTAAACACAATTACACTTTACATAAAAAAAAAATAATTAAAAAAAACCCCAACATGAATTATGACGTTTTAATTCAAGAAATGTTATAACTCCCCTTTTTTTATAACCTTGATGAAATGCCCCCGAAACTTTTTTTGTGGGCAGAACAACCGCAGTTTTGGCACATTAGGCGACGTTTAGTTTCCTACATTACGGATTTAGACTGTCATGTTGCATCACTGTCCGAAAAGTGAGACAGGAGCCATTGGGCAATGGCTGAAGCTGGGAGGTGGATCTTGTTTTGAGGATGAGGAGGCCTTTATTAGCTTTTCATGCAGGGTTACATCAGAGTACAATGTAGGATTACATCAGAGACAACATTTGAGTATTTTCAGAGACAACATTTATTTATGTTTATATAGCATTTACCCTCAATATCAGAAGCATGCAATCTTCCGTCAGGTTGGTCCTGTTGGTCCTGGCTTATTATATTAGTGTCAGCAGTGGCGGACCCTGAGGGCCAGCAAGGCCTTCTCTGCTGGCCTAAACATTCTCAGAAAAGTAAATTTACTTTTATGTATTTCATGTTATTTTATAATTTATGTTATTTTGTTTTCATAAATATGTAAACAAAATTATTCTCTGTATTCTTTACGGCATATTATTTCCACTTAGTTGAGTGGCTTTCAATGTTATTTTAAATAACACTGAAAGCCACTCGATAATTTATTTATTATGGTAGAGGTTTTTACCA
>NW_017805540.1:5483102-5485602 GCF_001891065.2 Hippocampus comes
TGTAGGGTTGGGTGGAGGAGCCTATACAGTATTGCGTTCATGTATGTGACGTCACTGGAGGGCTAAGGTTGAAATGCACGGCCCCCCACTGAGTGTCGGCAACTAAAGAGGCCTTTGAACCGTTGAACACAAGATTCCATGGGACCCAGAAACTCTTTGGAAATCCAAAATAAATATAAATATTCTTTTCCTTTTTCTTTTCAGTTTTGTAGCAGACAATTGCTGAAACGGTCAAAGCGATATATCTAGTCTCTTATTAATTGCTGTACATTTTTTACATGTTCAGTACGGAATAAAACCCACACACCCCGGCCATGTGTGTGTGTGTGTGTGTGTGTGTGTGTGTGTGTGTGTGTGTGTGTGTATATATATATATATATATATAATGGGCAAGTTCAGATAAGACATGGTTTAAACAAAACAAAGAAAAACAAAAAAAAAATATATATATATATATAACTATAATTTTTTTATTTATTTTTAAAATTTTTTATTGATTTTCATTTATTTTTTCAACCTCTCAAGTTTGCCCACACTTGCTTTCACGGCATTCATCTAGTTGAGGATGAATGTCCAGGACATGGCAATCAATGACCATTTTGCTCATTGTGCTAGAAGAACTGGCAGTGGTACGTTTTGAAAGATAAAAATGAACTTGTGATCATTTGTTTAATTAATGAGCCATCAATACTCATTCCCCCTCACACAGTGTCTCAATTGCTCATTATTATAATAATGATTTTTAAATGATCCTACAGAGTTTGAAAAACTCCAAATACGGAGCCAACTGGTTTGCTTTTAAACAGAGTTGATCATCTAAAGCTGTACCAGTTAAAATAACGGGCTGCGTGGAGATATTTGTTGTTAGTTAAGCTACTATAAACCCCACCAGACATTTAAAAATTGGCCAAACTCAAACCATTTCGGCCTACCAATTAACTATACAGCAGTACGTTGTGTCCTTCCAAATTTTGCCAGTCTCATGTGCTTATTTTGCTTCCAATTTATCTTGATTTGATTTGATTGATTAGACTTTTTATTTCATTCTTCATATGGCAATGTTGAAATCACACAATGTTTTTCATCATAAAACTTCAGAGGTGCAGGAAAAGTGGCATTACATATTGCGACAATATTAAGCAACATGATTCTTTTACTGTGTTATTTCAACAGCTGAGCGTTCGTTTCAGGTTGTCTCTTTCAGTTAGGTAAAAATCACTCAGAATACGCTGTAAATCTCTGGCTTTCAGGCTCACATGGAAAGGCTTTTTCAGTTCATCTCGCTCTTTCTCAATAACGTTAGCTATCTCACACTTGGACAAATATTCTTGTGGCTGGGGGGAGGTCATTGACTGCCACAGCAATGATTCCATTTGTTTAACAAACCCCCCCCACCCTCACCCCCCGCTGTTAGGAGACAGTTTTAAGCACGCAACTCTTGATATAAGTGATTGACCAAAGTTAACCTGCGACTCTGTGAAAACGAAAGCCACAAAAGCACATCAAGTTTTTGGCAGAAAGTTGAGGTATCAAAAGTTGATTTTAAAAGAATGCTGGATTGTCCAGCTTTGTGCCCATGATTTTATCTCTCAAGGAGTCTAAATTCCTTTGGGAAATGAGTGAAAGAAATGTTTCGTGTTGTTATGGAGTGATCTCACAATTTTTTTTTTTTTTTGTTATTTAGGACAGTCGTGCTGTCGGACTACCAGATAAATAGCATTCTGTGTCCTGGATCATGTGAGACATCACATTATAAGTCCGTCAGCGACCAGAGCACAGTCTTGCTATTGGCCAATGCCGAAGAATCATTCGAAGGATGACGTAAGACATTTTACACTATGCGGCAAGACGAGCAAAAATTCGGACATGCCAGACTTTAGTCGTTGTGGTCGTAAATGTCTGAGACACCTCGCAACCAATCGTTAAGAATGTCACACTACTCGGGCTATGATGCAGCAAGAAAACTCAAAATCAGTTGTGAGACGCTACGTTTGTCTTCAACATGTCAAAGCTGGGCGTCATTTGTGTAGTCTGACGTCGGCATTATATAAAAAAATCTGGTAGGACACACAGTATTTATTTTATTTGTCACCGCTTCTTTGTTCTTCAGTTAAGGTGCTTCTTTAACTGGCCATATTCCATTATTGTCATAGTTTTGTGGTCAATAACTCTGAGAGATGTTCATCGGAAATGTTTGATCGAATGGTATTATGTGGGCATTCAGTCAGTACTGACGGAAGGTCAGCCCGTCAATGACGGATGACCGTTTTGCTGACACTTGATGAATGATGAGAAATAAAAAAAAAATAACCGACAGTCTAAGCACTGACAGAGGTAGGTTTTTGTCTGTCAGTGTAAATGTTACTAACCATGTCAAGTAAAGACGGACCTCTTAGTCCGTCACTGATGAACCCCAAGACGACTGACAGAAACAGGGCCCCGCCTGTCTCGTGGGCTTGTTTGCAACGAGGGTTGTTCCATTGACTACATAAGGAAATGC
>NW_017805540.1:5489684-5523455 GCF_001891065.2 Hippocampus comes
AGTGTACTTGATGTCAGGCATTCAATAAATTGTCAAGGCTGCATCCTAGTTGCGCTGCTTTTTTCTGACTCGAGGCTGACTGATTGGAAGAAAGTTAACCCAGGCCTGTTTGTAAATTCCTGAACTCCACAGTTTGAAGGCTACTGAGGAGCAAATTGACTTCCTTCTCTTGTGTTTTGTGATTCTGAGTGATTTCCTTCTTTGATGATAAATGAACACACATTCAGTAAGTGGTGTAAAGGGGTTCATTTGTGGGCTAGTTTTCAGCCGTAGTCCCAATGCAGGTTTCTAAAATAGCACAGTGAGACACATAAAACTTTAAGACCACAATGACAGAAATAAAACCAAATAGCTCAGACATCATGAAAGAAAACAATACAAACAGTTGCAGTACCAGTACTCAATTCCAAGACAAAAGTCTAGGACAGACAAATCATTCAAAGCTATAAATTGATTGGCCAGAAGCCCACTGGAACAGTGTTTCGTGGGTGCATGTATGATGTATTTTTCGCCAATGTTTCAGGGTTTTTTTTTTGGAAAAATGGAAAGTTATCGCTGTCTCTAATGTGTATTGGCAACTTATTCCAGGATTGCGTTCCTCTTACAGACATGGCCATTTGACCGAATTTTGTTCTACATCTTGGAAATTTGCAATCACATCCCGTCAAGGCCCAGTTCTCAGTCCTTCACTGTTTCTCCTCTGAATAAATTAATCCAAAGGATGGGTGTGCAAACACATTTCAGACCTTGTAAATGAGACAGGCATCCACAAAGATCTGGTAGCTATCCAGAGCGTGAATGTGAGTTTTTTTAGAATGATGCAATTGTGGAAGTGCATTGGTTTCCTGTGTAGGATTTTAATTGTCCTTTTGAAGAGAGACTTGACGGGTTTTAGTACAGTTTGTGTTGTGTGTGTCCAAGTTGTGAAGCAATAATTTACATGTGAGAATATCATTGCGTACATATCGACTTTAGCTGTCGTGAAGGTGAGGAGTGGTCTTTTATGATTGAAATTTGACAGATTGTATTTCACGATTTTTGTGATTTTTTTTTCTTACCATGCGCTTTGAATTACAGATTTTTATCAAAGACCACTCCAAGATACTGTAATTTTTCTACAACATCAAGGCTCTCTCCAATATTAATAATTGTGACTCAAACCCAACATATGGTGACCGGCCGAAGTGGTCTTCGATAAGAGGGTGTCCTCTGAAGCTCTCGGGACTTGCTTCCCCTCCACAATATCCGAGGCCGGCCGGAATTTAAAGATAGGGGAGTGCCTTTTTCTACAAATCTCTTGTTGCTATTGTGAGCGGCTAGAATAATTATAATAGTCTTAGAATAATTGACTCTGGAATTCAGGAATTATTGTTGCTTGTGCTGTGAGTTGTTGTGAGTTTTTGGTGAATTGTTGTTGTCACTTGTTGCTTGTTTTGAAATTTTAAGAAGAGCTCAGAAAGTGAGTGGAGGCTGTAATCACTTGGCGACCGACAGCCTCGAGGTTCTGGGACCCGTGCCAAGGTCACAAAGAAAAAGAGGTGCATAACTGACGAACAGCATATGTGGGCATACACATCTGTGCTTCGCGCTAACGCTCCTTTCTCCTCATTGTCGGCTCCACAACCCATTCATCCATCCATCCACCCACAGACTGTCCAACAGCGCCGACATTTCCGCTCAACAAAACGGGGCTGTGAATAATGCTGCCCATTACAGGCGCAAAAACCACAAGTGCCCTGGGGCTGTCCAGTGGCGACAGTCAAATAGCGCCGATATTCCTCCCATTCAAAATCACTGCTTGTTCACGCGTGCATCCAAGAAGGCGCAACCACCAAGCACAGATTCTTCTCCTTCGACGAATGTCGTGGCCAAAATGCTGAAAACAGTCCAGATTGGGTCCACACGAAAGACAACAAACACCAGATGGCAAAACAAAAAGACAAAAACAACAACATAAAAAGCAGAGCTCTTGTAGTGTCATTTTCCTGTTCTTGGCCTTGCGGGTGGCAGACTGAGTGGACTTGCTGGTTGCACACCTGCTGCCAATCTTGCAATTCGGGAACTCGTTATTTAAGGACCCACAAACTGTCTGCTGGTTGTCGGAGAATTGTTTGCCTTGCTGCTGCTTTTGCTCATGTGACCTTTTTCTGAGGTCTCTCGCTCTCGTCGTGTTTGCTCTTGTTCGCTCGGTACTATGGTTTTGTAAGTATGATTTTTGTTTTTGTTAATTGTTCATTGCTTACGTGTATTGGGTACTTTGCATTTCGTTTTGTAGTCTCGGTTATTTTCTTCCTTGCCTTTTTTGCAAGCGCTTTTGGTTATCGTTTAGTTTTGTCTTTTCCTGGTCCTTACTTGACCAACGGTTTATGTTTCTACTTTGTCGGTGCGTTTTATTATTAAACATTTTTGTTAAGGAATTTTGTCTGGTGTCTACTATTTTGGGATCCAAAAACATTATTCGCTTCGTTCGAAGCGTGACATGAAGAGCTCTTGCAGACGGCTGCCACCTAAAGGCTCCATCTTGGAGGTTATAATGGATGTAGGAAGAAGCAAAACAACTTATCTCGTCCTCACCATTGTTAGGACTTGTTTTACGATCATAGAATGATCGGCATTCATGTCATTTATCCCACAAAGAAAAGAAAATGGACAAAATGAACATATGAAGATCAAATTTAACCTACTAAGTTCTGCAGCAGACAATTGTTGAACTGGGTGGCCCGGTTGAAGCGTTATGTCTGGCTGCTCTGACTGGGGTTGGGGACCATCCGAGCATCAGGCAGGGCGGGACAAGATGGAAGCCATACCAGCAAGATGTGAGGGTCGTGGGCTGTTGAGGGATTTGAATGGATCTAACAACACCATATTCGTAATTTTAAGAATGCCTCTCAGAACACTCACATTCTCAAAGTGGGCGTCATGCATGTGTCACTTCCACAACCGTTAGGATATGACATCGGGGCTGTATTCCAGCTGTGAATCTGCTGCTGTTCCTCAGCACCAATCTTGCATTGCAGAAACAAACATTTTAAAATTCATGCTTCCCCCCCGTATAATTTCGAATCATTATTTACTGTATTTGATTTTTCTGTCAGCAGTCATTTTGATGAATAATCCTGGCCACCAAAGATATGGTTCATTTGACGAAGTAAGATGTCATTTTGGTTAATTATTGTCGATTTTTCATGTATTCATTATTGCCACTTCTAAGTTGAGTATAGTAGTGGCTAGTCGCAAATTCAGGTATAGTTTCAGTGTGCTTTTGGAGATTTAAACGCACATATCTTTCAAAAAAATAACTACCATATTATAAGGCGCACGTATAAGCATTCAATTTTCTCAAAAGCCGACAGTGCGCCTTCTAGTCCGAAGCACCTTCTATATGGATCAATATTCTGATATACTGGACGTAACATTTTAAATGCTCTGTAAAGTGCTTTGTTACAGCTGCAATGGTTGTGCAAGATCTATATAAACAAAAGCTACATTGTGTATTCCCCTTAGCGTAGCTCCATCTTGTGGATGCATAATGCAACCTCAGCCACTATTGTAGCTTCTTTTCTATGCGCCTTATAATGCGGTGCGCCCTATATATGAAAACAGTTGTAATATATGCCATTCATTGAAGGGTGCTCCTTATACTCCGAAGCGCCTTTATAGTGCAGAAAATACGGTACCGGTAATGTATTCGTTGGAATATCTTTAATCATGAAATTAAAACGAATGAGGATCAGAATAACTTTTGAGTTTGAACAGTAAGACTGTGTCAAAAACCTTTTGTGGAATAAATAACACGACAGCTGAAGTGATGAGTTTAACATCACTTGAAGTGATGTCAGCTTTGCACTCTGTACTTATTAGCCACAAGGCACATCATCCTTGTTTGAATCAGTAGTTTCGTTGGGGGCATTTCAGTTCATCCTGTCCTGTCCTGTCTGAAGTGTCGAGGTTACTGTAGGTAAATGGGGTTATTACAGTTAACACACTTGCACATGCGTATAAAATGATGGAGCTACCGTCGCAGGCAAAAGTCTTCACGCACTTGCACTTCTTCACATTTTGTCATTTTACAACATCTACACACATTTTGTCATGTTCTGCTCTGCTTTGTTTTTGTTTCAGCACCAGCTCGAGTGTTGGGCGTGACCCTTCAGCGGTGCACCTGTGTCTTGTCATGCAATCAAGCTTCTTTGTATTTAAGGACTCTGACTTCTGTTTCTCTTTGTTGGATGATTGATCTTGATCACTGTTCTTGCCTAATTGCCATTTTCTAGATCTCATGCTCTCGCTCATCGTCACTTTTGCCTTGATAAATTTTGTTTTCTATTTTTTTCAGTCTTGACTAGTTTTATGTTCATGTGTTTGGACTCATGTCCTTTTGTTTTGTGGACTTTCGGTTCTCAATTTTTCCTTGCCGGCTGCAAGCGGTTTTTGTTCTCATTACCTGGGTTTTTGTCGCCAGCGATTTCTGTTTATACTTGTTGATCTCTCACTGTTCTTTAAATAATTTCCTATCGCTATTTATCTGAGTCTGGTTTTTGCGATCCACTTACTCTTGTAATGTTTGTTTATTTTATGAAGATTTCCTGTAGTAGATCAAAAACATGATGTCAAAGAAAAACAGCACAATGTCTTCAAATCATTTTCCAAATAAAAATCTGAAAAATGTGTTTTTAGCCTGACGCCTTTTACAGAACTACCCTTTGCTTATGGTCCAACGTGAGTGCATGTAAAATACGTGTGTGTGTGTGTGTGTGTGTGTGTGTGTGTGTGTGTGTGTGTGTGTGTGTGTGTGTGTGTGTGTATACACACACAAGTTTTGGTATTTCACTGTCTCCTCACTCTCAGGGACTTCATCAGTGTATCTGGCTCTTGGGGGGGGGGAAAAAAAATTGGTGTCTTCCAAGTCCTCTCACTCTCACAACACTCAATTTGCTTCTTTTCTCCTCTCTTAAAGCTATCATCTTACTATGTCTCAATGTCACCTTTTTTCTTAATCTTTATGATTCAGATATCGGACATAATGTCCCTTTTAGTTTTCAATTTTAACTGTGGACAATGAGCAATGGAAAGGAAAACATTTCAGCAACCCAAAAGAGAACATGCCCTAGCAGCATATTGTGCACAGTTGTGGTAATTGTGCGTCGATTAGTTTGGGTAGAGAACCGTCTCTTGGTGCACTTTGTATTGGTGCTATTTTATTTACATTTTTGAATGATGAATTGAACGGTACTCTGTGAGATGTTCAAAGTTTCAAAAAAATATATATATTCTACTTTAAAGTTCTCTACAACTTAATCGTAAAACGTGTCAGGTGTGTCTTTGGCTTCATGGTGCTGTTTGTTCATGCTCTCAAGCAATCCTAATGGCTGTATACAATCGGGATGAGGTGACACACAGGGGCAGTCTATTTACCTATTAGATGACTTTTAAAGGCAGTTGCATGCACTGGATTTACAGTGATCCCTTGCTATTTTGCGTTTCACTTATCCCGGCCTCGGAGCATCATGTTTTTTTTTCCCCCAATGTACTGTATTCAGAAAAAAATGTTGAATGACTCAGAGTTTTTTTACATGGCTGTACACTTGATTGGTTCCCATGATGCACAGCCATGTTGATTGGCTGTGCATCTTTGCAGCCCCGCCCAGCAACCTCCCTTGTGTGTGTGGCTGGGGGGAGGGGTGCATGACAGAGTGAGAGAGAGAGAGAGAGAGAGAGAGGGAGGGGGGGGGGGGGAATGGGCTTGTCTGAAAAAAAGAGCAGTTCTCTCTTGCCTTCTTAATTGTCTAATCATAAACATATCGGCTGCACGCAACAGGATACTTGGCCAGCAGCTCGCTAGAGGCTAATGGAGGCTATGCTGTCAGAGCAGCATAAAGGCAATGCTGATGAATGTGAATGACTGTATAAGGTTTTATAATTAAAGATTTAAGTAAATATGTGTACTGCTATGCTCTTTGTCTCAAATATGAAAAGTATAAATACTGTTTACATATTTTAAACGTGCTGGTACCCACAAACCCTTACACAAAAATTCCTAAGGGTGGGGGGGCAAACCCTTCTTTGTGGATTTTCGTCTTTCGTGGGGGGTTCTGGTCCCCATTAACCGCAATAAGTGAATGATCACTGTATTAACGATTTAATGATGCTGTAGTGGTTTATCAGTCTGGAAGGGTTCATGTACCATTGTAGAGACAGATAACTATTCACACATATTCACCATGTACCATGACTGATTAGTGACCAGTCCAGGGTGTCACCTGCTTTTTGCCCTATATCAGATGGCCCAGTCTTCAACTCCTCGCTACCAAAAGTGAGGCACTGAGGTACAAAGAACTCCATAGTCATGACAAAATTAGGTCGTTTTTATTTCAGAAAAAAATTCTGTCAATAGACTTGAGCATTTACAAGAGTTGACATGACAAGTGAACACAATCAACAAGCAGTCAAGAGCATTAGAATCAATGATACAATATTATGCCATCATAATGTAAAGGGGAACCGTATAACACACAAACAAACTGCATATGAAATAGAAACTGAAAAGAAAAAAGAATATTAAACTCACTAAAAGATAAATGGTTTTGCTCATGTCTTAAAGTCTATCTGTGCCGCGTAGAGGTGGAAAAATTCTTATAGGTGGTGCTTTGAGATATGACCTTCAATTATTTCCTGACCGCCCTCATAACGAAAATGCTCATACATCTAAAATCATATTCCCCTTTGAAAATAATTAATCTGATCCAACTCTTCCCCACAAAATAGGAATTTTTCATGCGCCTTTTCATGAGAAAAATAGCACTCACAGGGGCGTGCAGAGGGCAGGACTAACGGGGCTGCTGCCCCCCGCCACTGCTCCACACCCCTTACCCAGTTTGACATAAATGTTTTGGTGCACGTATGTTGCAATCATTAATACATTAATACATTAATATGCGTGTTAAAGGGAGTTGAAGGGACATCCTTCTGGGATAGAATACAAACAAAGCGCTTTACAAAAAATTTAACATAAAATAACAAAATAATATAACACAAAACAACATAAAACATGGACAGTCATGCAATCTTAGTCACTTTTCCTGCATACGCTTTGTTGTTTGAAGCAGTTCTAGATGAAAGAGAAGAGAATCAAAGTGACCTTTCATCAGTGGATTAGAGACGTCATGCTCAAAATGTGCACACATCTGCTACAAGCTAAGTTTGAAAGTAAACAAGTAGTTGCAGCGTCCATTGATGAAAAAAAGAGTTCTCCTGTGCCATGTAAGTCTGTTTCACTTCCAAGCGGCTACTCTCAATTCCAAATACGCATCCACGCGAAATAACAACAAACATCATGTGACAAAATAAAAGACAAAAGCGAAGCTCTTGAAGGGCACTTGCCGACTGCTGCCTACTAGGGCGCCATCTTGGGAGAAAAAAAAAAAGAAAGAAGGGACATGCACTTCATGAATCTAGAGATGGGGGGGGGCAAACTTTTACGCTCGGGGGCCACATTGATTTCTAAAAGTATTAACATACTTTTTTTTTAATGAGAACAGTGAAACAACTATGGTATATATGTCCTGTATGAACGTCCAAGTATGTTAACAACAAACATGGGTGAGAACACAAGCAACAAAGTGCAACAATATATTGCCCAAAAACTGATTATAACACAAAAACTGCAGCATACAGTACATAAAAAAAAAAAAACAAACTAAAAAATATGCAAAATATGCAAAATATGACAAAGTTAGGACTACAAAATGCGACGATTAAGAGACCTGGTGGCTTTTCTTTCCACTTACTCACTGTCTCTAACTTTACCTCCCCTAGATCACCACACATGACAGCATTGCTCAGCTGATGTCGAACAACGAACTTTTGAAGTAGTATATAGTAGCATAGTTAGTGCTATTGAACTCGCCTCCTCTCTTACTAGCGGTCCAGTTTGCGGAAAGTTTTTAACACGATAACAGTCAAACCATTTAGGGAAATGTTCATTTACCCGACTGTCCGTCGAGCCGCAAGCAATTCGCTCCGAGCATGGAATCGGGCTGAACAAGAAACGCTTCCTTATTTTTCAAAGTCGCATAGATTTGAGTCTTTCCGACTCCAAGCATTTTCTGAATGTTTTGCACTTTGTCACCCGCTTCGTTTAATCAGATACATATCACTTTCGCTTCCACGGTCATAAATGTTCCTCTTCATTTGGATGCCATGATGTACACAACCTAAATGAAAATGAATGAAATTACAAACTTTCGCAATTCCAGTAAAACTCACTGCAATCAAGAGTCACTTGCTTGTCGCCGTTTTGGATCCAATGATAGAAAATAGCGGCGCGGACACACTTATTCCGTCGTATCGAGCGGGAGTTGCTTGAGTTGGCGCTACTGCGGGCTTCCATTTGGCTTCCGGAACTTCCGTTGTTATGAATCAATTGTTAATGTAATATCGTAGTAGAAAATTTAATGCACGTTTTTTTTTTTTTTTTTTTTTTTTTAATGGGTTCGGGAATTTCCGTTTGACAGAGGTCCGCAGGTGGTAGATAAGGTTTCTCCCTCTATCTCTTTCCCTCTCTCTTTGTTTCCCCCTGTGCTCTGCAACTTCAAGTAACCGCGCCACCTGGCGTTGAAAGGCCTGTCATTACAAGTCCAAATGAAATCAACGGAATTATTCACATCGAACCTGAATTGTGTACCAACCTTCGGCGGGCCGGATTGAAAAGACCAACGGGCCGGATCTGTCCCGCAGACTGCAGTTTTCCCACCTCTGATCTAGAGAGTACCCCCGCATTCGATGCCTGCTGTAAAAGCTCACTTTGTCTACCTGGGAAAAGGATATTAAAGTGAGCAAGAATAATAAATGGTTACACGTGTCCACTGCTAATATTGGTTGAATAAAAATCTGTTTGTTAAAAAATTAATCTACTGTGCTTCGCACACCTCTCAGCACTCTATAATACAGTATTATACTTAATAAAAACATACAGTCATGACAAACGGATACAGTGTACTGAAGGTTCAGCTCCTCCATCGCTTTCTCATTACAGCTGTGATATTAGTCGTTCTTTGTGGAGGATAAAAACTATATGCATGTAAGTCTTGTCAGCAGGGCTGTGGTCAAGTCCACCTTTATCGAGATATCAGATAGACAGCAAAAACAATTACCGGGTACCCTTTTTTGATGCCACTGCAAGTGTCGAACAAAGTTCGACGTGGTGTCGTGGGTGTCCCAAATTGTCATCTTACAGAATCTGCAGGTTGCTTCATGTTTCTTTCTTGATTTATTTATTGAGGACGTTGTTGCTATCACCAGTTCTCGATACTTGGTAAAACCAGATTTTATAAACCCGTTGATGACTGGAAGAAAAAGACTGCATGCTTTGGCATTTGCGATCAGAGTAACCAATCAAATGTCTATTTTGATCATCTGAAATGTTTTATTTCAAGTTTCTTTTGAAAGAGGACATTAATTTTCAGGAATAAAAACATTTGGACATGGTCGAATCGCTAAAAATATTTTGTGAGTCCAATGGCCAAGTCCGAGCCAAGTTCGAGACAACAAAAAAAACATGTCGTGTTTGGACTGATGTTCAAGTCCAAACTTGAGTATGACATCCATGGTGTTCAGATATCATTGCTTCAATGGTAAGAACCCTGACACATAGATACTAATTGTTAGCCCATGTGACTACGGAATTTTCCAGAGTATGTTTGCATTCAGTTAGATGAGGCCATATGGTTGCTTTAAATACACAACATATAATTCTCTTTGTTTGATGTTTAGCTTGGCAGTAAACCTTAACTGCAAAAGGCAATTACTTTTTTCCCCCAAAATATTCACCAATCATATCGGCCAAACTGCTGCCGTTGTGAGTTGAGGTTTCAACTCCATGCTTATATCCTAAGTTCGCACTCGTATTTCAAGAAAAAAAAAAAAAAGAACGAAAATTGGCTAATCAACTGCTCGTGCCTCCAAATAAACTCTTAAGTTGGGTCACTTGTATTTCAAGGCACTGTATATTCCTATCCTAATGCTGTCAACAGCTTTTCTCACCTTGAAAAACAATTTAACTTCAGTGTATAATACATGATAAAAATGGAATCAACATAATACTGTATACCTGAATACTATTATTATTATTATTATAGTGGCTGTAGTGTGCCATAATTTTGTTTGTTTGTGCTGTCACACTTTAGTATACTGATGGAATTCCACTTTTCACATTACTTTTTACATGCATACTCTGCAGCATTACAAAAACCACTACACCACTCCAATAATAATAATAATAATAATAATAATAATAATAATAATAATCATCATCATCATCATCATAATGATAAAAAATTTAAATGCATTGATTGCAGGACAGGCGCAGAATTGATATTCCGGAGCAACAAATCAGTGCTTTGCTATACAGCAGTGCAACATCTATTTACATAAGTAGCACAACCTCTACATTGACATTTAAATATACACTATGTACATTTGGACATAACATGTAAATGTCGTTATTTTTCTCAACAACAAAACAATTAAACGTTACATTTCAATTTGTATCTAAAATCAATGTCATATGTCGGTTGAAGGATTCCTAAACCAGCACGTGACTGGTCAAGTGGTGGGACTTTGATGGCAGGGTCCAAAAGTTCCATTTCGAAGTAAGACAGAACTAAAGTCAAGAATTGCTTAATTTCATAGATGGCAAAAAATCTGCCAGGGCATTTGGTAACCCCAGATCCAAAGGGCATGTAGAAATAGCGTAATCTTCTGCCATGGCGAAAGAAAGTGGTTTTCTCCTGACCGGTTTCATCCAGAAATCGGTCAAATTTATATTCCTGCAGGTTCAAGAAGACAGAAATAGGAAATGAACAAACTTGAACTTGACGCTGATCACGTTCCCATATCAAGTTTGAATGCTTCTTACATAGGGATCTTCGTAGATTTCTGGATCGTAGTGCAGCATGGGGGGATACAGGGCTATGACATCATCTTTCCGTATATGATATGCCTCCTGGTTGTCAAGGTGAAGTAAAAAGTCCTCTTTGGCAACACGCACATTCATGGAAGCACTGGATAAACGCATGGCTTCCTTGATGATACTGTCTGTGATTGAAAGATGTAAACATCAACACATAAAATGGACTTGGAACAGTTTCTTTCAATGAAAGTGTTAAAAATGCTGTATGACCAATTCTTTTTGAACCGCAATCAACTCACCCAAAACTGGCATATTATCCAATTGTTCCCTTTTCAAGTTTATTGTGGGGTCATTTGGGTTCACGGTCTGACCTGCAGCCTCCAATACTCTTTGCACCTCCTCGCGAGCTGCTTTCATTGCATCTGGACTTCTACAAACATATAGCAGCAATCTGGTCATTATTACATGTGCGGTATTGTCATTTCTTTGGACCCAAAAAATTATTTCTTCAAATGGACAATTATACAGCATACTGTATTGTTCTTGTCAGTTTTGTTATCTTGTGACTGTTGTCATGATATCACTGTTAATTGTATGTTGCCAAGCATTAATTGGTGTTTTATGTTGTACCCACTCACTATGGGAAATGAACATAATACTGTTTAGATAAACCACGAGATTCTTATTGTAACCAACTCAAAGTGCTTTAACTATATGGACAGAAAGATGTCCACTTTCACAATCATTCATCCATCCATCCATTTTCTGTCTTGCTAGTTTCATTCGGGTTACGGGCGAGGTGGAACCTATTCCAGATGAAAATAGCGAATTGTAGTGCAAGTCTAGACAAACAGTCATTCATGCTGAAAACCCATACAAGCACAGCGAGAAATGCAGACTCCACACAGGGAGGCCAGAGCTGAAATTCATAACCCAAACTCAGAACTGTGGGCAAATGTCACCAGGCCGTCGTATTGCCCTATACAAAAAGAGTTATATGACATTGATAAAAGTCCAATAAAATGATGCAACTCTAGCACAGAAACGAGGCGTGGAAGAGTAAAAAAATGTGCTGCAGTACTGGGTTTTCTTGGTTACATTTGTAACAACCAATTGCACAGTATTTGGTTATATATCCCACCATAATCTATGTTGCTAGTGTCAGGTGGAATCCTTGTACCACCAAAATCATCACTTTTCAGGAGACCCAAACAATGGCATGTAGATTCAGCCATGAACACGGCATCATCAAAGAGCGTAAACCATTTTTAATCCTTTGGATTTGTCAAGATTTTGTAAAAATAACATCCATGTGTGTGGACTGATCAAAAATATTTGTGAACAAATGTGAAATTGACCAAAATGCCAGTGATAAAATCAATAGTCGGGACATGATTATGACTTCTGCACACCACCAGATATAAAGGCTCAATTAAAATAAAATATTGAATCGTGAGTCAACAAAATTAACAAATGAAATTATCATACCTTATCATGTAAAAAAGACTCCAAAAGGTTGCAGGCAAGGTATTAGCCTGTGAAGCCCAGAGCAGCGCGACGTGAGTTCTGGCCTTGCTTATATCATTGAAGGTGGATAATGAATCGTTCAGGATCATCCTCATAGAGATCAGGTCCGAAACGTTCTCCCTCTTTGACAAGTTTTCAGCGTGCATTGTTTTTGCTAGGTTCTACACATTGAGAAAGAAAAAGGCACAGAAAAACCACAATGAATCGAAAAGTCGAAATCAAATAGCCAAGTGACATGGTGAATAAATAGTTGATCATTTCATCCATGAAATTTCTTGACAAGATGTCCACTGACCTCTCTAGCACTGTAGGCACTCTTAAAGACATGGATCGGCAGGCCTGCCACCAAAGCTGGGAAGATTTTGTCAAACTCCTTGAAATTCTCCAATGCATTCAGCACCAAGGCTTTCTGAGCTGCCTGCCGGGCCTGGCACTTATCCTCACCGAGATCTTTGCCAAACAATGTAAGGTAGCCGGACTCAAACATCACCTGGAGAACAAAATTTAAAGAGGACCGAATCAGTTTCATCAAGTCTATGCAGTCTGCACTACCAACGGTCGGCTGTTTGCTTTACCTTGTAGCAGAAAGCAAAAATGCCATCTACTTCCCAGCGATCCTTGCTCGGACTGAGTGTGGTGGACTTCAACATTACATCTTGGAGATGCTCGATCATGCTGTCAATCAGGGAAGGCAATGCCTCACCTTGCAAAGTCTTCAGAAAAGTCTGATGGAGATTTTCTGTGGTGTGGCCATGCCGAGGGTCGAAGCTGTCATGGCCAAATGCCTAGTAAGTTCAAGAAAAAGTCGACAATCAATACTATACAATGCATAAAAACACACAAAAAAAACTAAATAACTCAGTTAAACAACATTACACAACCCAAAATTATGAAATTCCACAAATGTACCTTGACTGATGTCGCAAAGTGGAATTTCCTCCAGTCCAGGTGTCTGCCTTGTCTGATGACTGAGTGGTAAGAGAAGGGGTCACACAGGAAATGAATGTACTGGCCCGCAATCTTGCTGGTGAAAATGTGGCCATACTTCTTCTGCCGGCCATGGAGGAACTGAAGAGGGTTGGCTCCAAATTGTAGAGCACAACCAAGATAGGGTATTAAGCCATTTTCAAGTGCAGGCTCCCCAGGCTGCCTGTGGATATAGAAGGCAAACCAAACATTATCGACTGTACCTCATCAGTTGAAAGTAATGTTCTTTATTTAATGAGACTTGCACCAAGCACACACTTTGGTTTGTTGCTTCGTTCAGTTTCATCTATCCCAATACTATCCATCCATTTTCTGATCCGCTTTATCCTCACAAGGGTCGCGGTGTGTGCTGGAGCCTATCCTAGTTGTCTTCAGGCAGTAAGCATAGTACTGTACACCCTGAACCGGTTGCCAGCCAATCGCAGGGCACCCAGAGACCAACAACCATCCACGCTCACACTCACACCTCGGGACAATTTTGAGTGTTCGAACAGCCTGCCATGCAAGTTTTTGGAATGTGGGAGGAAACGAAGTACCTGGAAAAAAACCTACACAGGCATGGGGAGAGCATGCAAACTTCACAGTTTCAATTTCGGAGCTGGAATCGAACCCAGTACCTCTGCACAATGAGGATCGATGCGCTAGCCACTGAATCACTGGCCCGCCATCCCAATACAAGTAAATGAGAATTCTCTTGCTATATACTGTGCACCACATGTTATAATGTTATTCAAATGCAATTTTTTTTAGGTTACTTATTACCAGCCCCCCAGCCCCAGCACCGCAATCTATTCATGGCTATTAACAAATTTAGCTAATTGTTGTTTTTTTGGCGGCACAGTGGCCGACTGGTTATTACGTCGGCCTCACAGTGTAGAGGTGCAGAGGTACAGGTTCAGTTCCGGTTCTGGCCTTCCTGCGTGGAGTTTGCATGTTCTGCCGCACCTGCGTGGGTTTTCTCCGGGTACTCCGGTCTCCTCCCATATTCCAAAAACATGCATGGCAGGTTGATTTGGCACTCTAAATTGTCCCAAGGTGTGATGGTGAGCGCGAATGGTTGTTCGTCTATGTGTACCCTGCGATTGGCTGGCGACCAGTTCAGGGTGGACCCTGCCTACTGCCTGACGACAGCTGGGATAGGCTCCAGCATGGCCCCCGACCTTTGTGAGGGTAAGCGGATTAGAAATTGGATGGATGTTGTTTTTTTTTTTTCTCCTGTAAATGCGATCCTCTGCCGTTTGCTGAAAAACTCTACTCCCGTTTTTTTTTTTTTTTGGTTGGTTTTTTTGTGCTCTTTTGTATGACCATAAGATGCCACAAGATGACAAACCCCTAGCGAAAAGAAAAGTACTCAATGCTCGCAATGAACTATATTGGCGGGAAACTTCTCGATTGAGAGAATAAAATCTTTGTCGAGGAGCAGCTAAATTTGGCTTAGGTTGTTAGCAGACATTACAGTGCACACCGTATGTGTACTTTATTTTCTTGTGCTATTGAGTAGCTTTTAGAAAGCTCAAGCTAACACTACGAGGTCTTGTTTTTGATTGACAATTGATGTTTTCAAGGAATTAAGTCTTGCAAAGGCAACACTCGCACATCTACTGGATTTTTTTCAAAATCATAACACAATCAAGAACATATTTGAATGAAGAGATGGCTTGATGTGTCCCTAAACAAATCTTTGATGCTCATTTATGAAAAATAAGCTTCAAATGTTTTTTTTAGATCATTTCATTATTTTTTGTTAAGTTTGACCAATAAAAGGTTGCACAACACGGATTTTACCATGCGTTTATTACTCAATTTATAGTTATGACATTCCAGAAAAAAATTCCACCTGTTGCTGAACCTAACCTTTAATTCATAAACTATTACTAAATACATTATTATATTGCATATTATTATTATTATGACTATATGATGTGCTAGAGAAAATAAAAGGGCAGATTTAGTGAAAAAAAAGTTCATCTTGAAAAGCTTACTTGCGTCTCTGAGTAAAAAAAATGCAGTAAAAATGTATTAACCACTGTAAATCTGTAATCCATTTGGGTTTTTTTATGTTCACGTTGTTGACTTTCAAATGCTATTAAAGTATTTTGGGATCATTGTTTGTGGAATGTTAACTTTCAGACGAATTATCAAGGAAATTCATTTGGAGGGGGCGGGGGGGACACCAATTACTCGCTGTTTTTGCTATTCATGATATGACTAAATGCATGTGCGCAGAATCTCAATTGTAATTGATTTGTTTTTAAAACGGCAACAAATCAAACAGACAGAAAAAACAAATACATGACTACTGAAATTTATGCTTATGAAATAATCATTTAAAAAAATTATTTTTAAGAGTTTAGGTAGCATACAAATGTCTTTTCTCTCCAAAATTGCTCACACAGATTTAATATAGTCTTACCTGCGTCGTGTCCCCACAGCCAGCCAAAGGACGCAGCAGAACCCCACCATCACTGCCCATATTAGAGCGATGCTTATCATCATATTGGCAACACTGATAAATAAGGGAAGGTGCAATAGAAAAAAAGGCTTTTTCGCAGCTGTTTGACAGAGAACAAAATTATGTAATCAACACGTGTATGTGTGTTAATGTGCATGTGTGTCAATGAGCAGTGTGATCTCAAGTGAGTGTGATGACACATTGCCATCTGGGAGGTTTTTATAATGCATTTGTGTCTTGGGGTGGGTCCATAGGCGGACCAAAAAAAAAAAACTATTATGTCATCACTGAATATGAACTGGGTGATGACTTGTCACTATTGCTTTGCCACTGCTACTGAACCAGATAAAGTGTTGTTTTTTTCTCTTTAAATGAGATTAGCTTGTGTGTAACATTATCAGATCATGAGATTGATTTGAAGTAATTCAACCACATCCACCATGATGTCAAAATGACTTCTCCAGGAAACACAGTTCCATGCATGCAATGACCGAGTGTGCCTGTGTGTATGATGGCCTTGACCAGAGTCCATGGACAGTGTTACCTGAAAGACATAAGGGTTGGTAAATAGATTCAAGGTCCCTGCTATGTGCTTGTTTTGTTTTCAGTGTAACTACATGTGTGACGAGGTAGATGAGCGAACAGCATTTGATAAGTACTTTATTCTGTATATCGAGGTAAAGTGTTTGTGTGTATACACTTTAACTCTAAAAGAATCAATAAGTAATAGACACACATTCCTGTATTTCCCTCTATCTCGCTATATCTAAGAGAGAGAGAAATATATGACAAGAATATAATACTGCTCTACCCACTCCCGAAGGAAAGGAATTTAATACTGTTTAGGTAAACCTGTGTATTCTTATTGTAACTCAATTTGATTTAACTACATGGACAGAGAGATGTCCACGTCCACAATCACCCATCCATCCATTTTCTATATGGCTAGTTTCATTCAGGTTTCGGTTGAGTTGGACCCTATCCCAGGACACTTTAGACAACAGGCTGCTTTAGACAACTCAGGTTGTCAGCTAATCATAGCGCAAATACAGACAAATGGCCATTCCTAACGAAAACCTACATATTGTAAGCACAGCGAGAACATGCAAACTCCACACAGGAAGGCCAAAGCTGAAATTCAAAACTCAAACTCAGTACTGGGGGGCAAATGTTACGAGACTGCCGTGGTGCCTTATTAAAAATCACACACACACACACACACACACACACACACACACACACACACACACACACACACACACACACACACACACGCGCCCACAAACCCACACACACACAAACGTCCTTGGATCAGTTCTTGACAAAAGGCCAGGCAAAAACCACTTCTGTGAGAGAACATGAACTGAGGCAAAAAATGATGAGGACGCAGTTAAAAGCTAAATGACCATCATTTCTATTCTTTACTCTATTCATAGTTTTTTTTTACATAATGCACAACTGTCATTTATTGTGCAATAATCTAATTATAACATGTATTTGTTACATATTGTGATGCATTTATATGCTTTAGAAAACATTTATGTCAGATTTTTGGGGGGATTGGGGGTGGGGGGCTTGCAACGGATTAGGGCATTTACATGGAAAATGCATCTCTACTGTCAAAATTTTCTAGTTAAGAAATTTCTTCCAGAACTAATTAATTTCATAAGTAGATGTACCACTCTATCTGTGATCTGGAACAGCAACACAACCCAGAAGCGCATGGACCAGTTTCTGTCAGTTGATTCTGCCACAGTGCTGTTGAGTGGCACTATAAGGTCAATCACAGCCAATTTTAGAACTAACAGACTTTGACAGTTACTTTCCAAAGAGGCCTTTAGAATGGAGTGGACACTTAGGTTCTGTGTGTGAAATCCGGAGTCTGTTGGTTCTCAGTCCATCAAATACAAGATTCCATTATACACTCATTTTAATGTAACGTCTTTGCGCAAATGCTTAGGGAGCATTGCGATGTGTGGCATGGTTCTTTTGAGCGCATCTCAGTTGGCAGGTAGTGAGCTGACGGCTTCTAGAAAAACAGGGGCCTTGCGTTGGGGCTCGGCTGCCTGCAGGAGCGCATTTTGGGTGGCCACAAGTGAGCAGGTGGCCGGCTGCTGGAACCAGGTAGCATTGTGTCATGCTGGTTTACTATTTCTTAACATTTTTTGTATACATCTTCCACGATCACTTGCTCTGCTTAGCGATGTTTGCATGTAACAGGCTATGCTAAACTAAGCTAACTTTGTTGGATTTTAACACCAATTAGTTTCCATTTCCAACTTACACCTTACAACTTGCACCTCCAACCAGCAGTTCTAGGGTAACAGTACATTCTAACCAGTGATGGTAGGTTACACTTGTCACATTGTGGCCAAGCACTGCTGCCTTTGGACCCAGGCAGGAATCTTTATTCTAAAGGTGGGCGCGTCAGTTAATATTTCCAGTCCGCCATTCATCATTTGCCAACAGCTGTGCCACCAGTCCGTTATCATCAGTCCATCATTATTTCAAGCCAACCAAATCTCTCATCATCACTGAATCATCGTTATTTTAACCATGCTTCCATCATCGCTATATTAAACACTATATTATCAGCGCTATTGTAGGACCATCAACGACCTTGTCATGGTCAGTCAATCACTCCGTCATTGTTATTTTAAGCATGTTTCCGTCATTGCTAAATTAGTTTATCACCACTATTTTAAGGCCACCAGACCTTCTTCTTCTTCTTCTTCTTCTTCTTCAGTGGCGGCGCATCAATGACAGCCAATCTGCACACACACACACACACTCACGCGCGCACACACACACACACACACACACACACACACACACACACACACACACACACACACACACACACACACAGCATGATGATTAGTGAAATAAAAAACAATATGGGACAATATCAGTGCGGTCTCTCGGGCTCAAAGGTATATGCAACAAAATCTGTTTTTCTTGGGGACATTTTTCACCAAGTTTCTCTAACCTCTGTTGAAGTGCAACTCGCACAAAATAGCACTTCTGACAATTTTTACTGGCACTTTTTACTATAATCGGACTCCTCCCCTGTCATGCTAAACAATGCTAGCTAGTACATGTGGAAAACAACCGCACACTTTCATAAAGCAGGGAAGCACTGCTTTGAAGCACTGTGTATGTTCCAACCAGTGGGAATGCTGCAAGTGCTTCTGGTCAAATGTCTAACTGTGTTCAACAACTACTACTTCCATCCCCTGAGGCACCTACTTTTATTTTAGGAGATTTCAACCAGTACAAGCACATGTTCTCACTTCTGGGTTTCCAACAGTACATTAAATGTGGCATACAAAGGGACAAAATATTGGGTAATGCTATGCTCATGTTAAAAATGCATATGTGGGCAGAGCAAAACCCTCACTGTCAAATTTTGATCACCATATGGTGTATTTCATTCCCACTTGCAAAGCTGCTCTCAAAAGCGGCAAACCACAGACATAAGATGTGAATATCTGGACCTGCGACGGCATTGAAGCTCTTAAAGGATGCTTCCTGTCTACTGAATGGAACATCTTTCTTGTAAATGATGCTGCTGAGTCTGTTACTGATTACATCAAGTTCTGTGTCGACAGTGTCATACCTCAAAAGGAAATAACTATATACCCAAACAATAAACTTTATATAACAAAAGAGGTGAAAGAATGCATAAATCATAAAAAGTTGGCAGTGAAGAACCAGGACAGAATGCAACTAAAAAGTGTACCAAAGAAACTTAACTGCATGCTCAGAGAAGCGAGGAAGACACATAAGGATAAAATTGAACAGAACTTTCATGCTATGAACTCAAAGAAGCTGCGGGATACTGTAAAAGGCGTCACCAACATGACCACAGCCAAAAATTGTCATGACTTGCAAAAAGCAAATTAATGAATGGACTTCTTTTTGAGATTTGAGACCCATGTGTTCTCTTCTGAGTGTGATAATGTCCTAACCTCGATGTGTCACCGACCAGGACGTCAGAGTGTTGATTGACCCCCAAAGGGTTCTAGTCATTTTTCAAACACAGTGGTGTCAAAAAGGAAGTCGACTCACTGCTTGATCCAAGATGGCGCCTTAGGTGGCAGCAGTCGGCAAGTGCTCTTCAAGAGATTTTCTTTTTTTGTTTGTTTTGTCTTTTGTTTTGTCACATGGTGTTTGTTGTCACTTCGTGTGAACCTGATGTGGACTGTTTTCAATGTTTTTGCCTGCAACATTCGTCAAAGGTGAACAATCTGTGCTTGGTGGTTGCACCTTCTCAGCAGCATGCGTGTACCAGCACTGATTTTCTTTGGGAGGAATGTCAGCACCATTTGACTGTCGCCGCCGGACAGCCCCGGGGCGCTTGTGTTTTTTGCGCCTGTAATGGGCAGCATTTTTCACAGCCCCGTTTTGTTTAGCAGAAATGTCGGGGCTGTTGGGCGGATGGTTTGTGGAGCTGAGAATGAGGAGAGAGGAGCATCGGCGCTGAGCGTGGATGCGTATTTGGAACTGAGAATCACCGCTTGGAATTGAAACAGATTTACATGGCACAGGAGAAGTGAAGCAATCTCTTTTTTCATCAATAGACGCTCCAGCTTCTTGTTTACTTTCAAATTTAGCTTGTAGCAGACGTGTGCACATTTTCAGCATGAAGTCTCTGATCCACCGGTGAAAGAACACTTTGATTCTCTCCTCTTTCATCTAGAACTGCTTCAAACAACAAAGCGTGTGCAGGAAACGTGGTTAAGATTGCATGACTGTTCGTGTTTTATGTTATGTATTGTGTTATATTATTATTATTATGATTTTTTTTTCTGTTAACTGTTTATGTTAAGAAACCTGCCTTGGGACTACGGCTGAAAATTTGCAATTATGCTAAGTCCGGCGCATTTACACAGTTCATTCATGTGTTGATTAATGCGCATTGTCCCAATGAAATAAATAAATGAATAATCCTTTTCAGTTTGTCTATAAGCAGGGGCATGGCACAGATGATCCAATTAATACTATTACTCATCCTGTCACAAACCATCCGGAAGACCCCAAAGCTTATGTTCAGCTACTGTTTGCTGAATTAGTTCAATATTTAATATGCTGCAGCCACATTTACTGATTGAGAAACTGTTCATTCCTTTATTTCGAAAATGTTTCTGTCCTTTCAAGCTAACCGTGTGCAGCATGTCAGAGTTAACAATGTCCTCTCTGAGACACATTGATTCTCTCCTCTTTCATCTACAACTGCTTCAAACACCAAAGCGTATGAGGGAAAAGTGGTTTAGATTGCACGACTGTCCGTGTTTTTATGTTATGTGTTGTGTTTATTATTTACTTTATGTTAACTGTTTTGTAAAGCGCTTTGTTATAGCTGCAGCTGTTGGGAAAGCGCTATAAAAAAATCAGGATGTATTGTATTGCATTCAGACTCTCGAGCACTGGTATCCCCCAGGGATATGGAAGCTCCCCTGTGCTCTTTTCATTTTATAACAACGATTGTATATAAGTCCACCCTACCAATTACATCATCAAATTTTCAGATGACAAAGCCATGCTGGGCTTGCTGAACAAAGATGAGAGAGTTCAGCATTTTCCCATTTGGAGATCTGTAATTTTGCTCAGTGGTATGACTATCTGACGCTAAATGTAAAAGAAACCGAAGAAATGGTGTTCAGTTTTTTTAAAACTATGGACGACTTGAGGTTGGTGGTCATCCACAATGAACCCATCATGCAGGTCTGTTCTGGCTGGAGGGCCTATGTGGAGTGTCTGTGTTCCAGACTGCAACAAAAATTGTACTTTCTGCGCCGACTGAGAGTTTTTGGTATTGAGGAGAAGTTCATGCTGTTGTTTCATCATCCCGTACTGGAGAGTACTAGAAGGTAAGAAATCATAGCCTGGCACGGCAACCTATCTGTCCAGCTAAAGACACCGATTCAACGTCGTCGACACCCTGAACCGGTTGCCAGCCAATCGCAGGGCACACAGAGACAAACAACCATCCGCCCTCACACTCACACCTCGGGACAATTTTGAGTGTCAATCAGCCTGCCATGCATGTTTTTGGAATGTGGGAGAAAACCTACGCAGGCACGGGGAGAACATGCAAACTCCACACAGGAAGGCCGGACCTGGAATTGAACCCGGTACCTCTGCATTGTGAAGTCGATGCGCTAACCACTCGACCAATGGGCCGCCCCTGGTATGACATTACCATGAAAATTGTGGGCATTAACAATCATTCTTAACGCAATGCTATTTATGAACAACCCATTATGCGACCCGTTCAAAAAAATACTGTCTCACTAAACTCACATTTTTTTTATCCAGAGTATCAGCTTCTTCCTTCTGGCAGGAGCTGTAGAGTTCCTCGGAGAAGTCCAAACTGTTGCAACTGTTGATCATGAATGCAAATACTGTACGTAGATTAGTGTGGACTGTACTGAATGTGTTTAGTTATCCGGCTTTCTGTGGTGCTGTTTTTTATTTATTTATTTATTTATTTATTTTAAATCACTCTTGATGTGGGTGCACCCTCTTTCTTGGGTGGTGTGTGTCACCCTGGTGTGTATATGATGCTGCCGACTGTAAACTGCAGAACCAGTTGAGTGCCGATGACAAATAATTTTCGCTTTGGGGACAATATATGAAATGAAATGAGTGTTTCGTTGTCTTGTGTTTCTTTGTCACTTAGAATTGTAATTTATGGCACTTTGTAAATTTAGGATTTTGATTTTCCATGAACCATTTTTTTCCTTTTATTTTGTGAATAAATACTTTGGACATTGCTCCTTTTCTCGCATTTGGGTCCGCCTCTTGCTTCCACACTCCACCACTCAAACCTGTCATTGTGACACCGTGAAGGGATACATAAAACAAGGTACGCTTGTCTTAAGACTTTAACAGAAAGCAATCCTAAATTTGACAACAAAGATTTGGTCAGGCAAAATGGTGTGTGGTTCAAAGTGTACAAATAAATTAGGACAAATTCATTAACTTTTTGAAACGCTCACTTTTTACTTTATTTATTGAATAAGGAAATAATTTCCAACATAAAAAAAAAAAATCTGAATTTTAGGATTATAATTTTATAACACTCAATTATCTTGACACTCTGCTCCACATCTGTTCAGGATTGAGCTCATAACATGAAATCTTTCTGAAATATGTTTACGTTTTTTAAAAGGTGTCAAAGTTGGAAAAGTTACCATTCACAGTTATTTTTTTGTATGGCATTTTTTGCTCAAGCCATGTTCTTGCCACAAAATAAATAAATAACAGAAGCTTATTCAGACAAAGATACAATGCAGCATGCAGGGGGCATAATGTCACAATGAGTACAGATTTAAACAGATGCCCATACAAAAATAGAAATGAACTGTTTTGGGACAGGAATCATTTAAAATGTAGCAGCAAATACCTGCCATTCTTATGAAAGGTCATTTGAAATGTACAGATCTTCATTTTAGAACTCGAAAGACCTGATTAGAAATTGAATTGCAGTGTTGTAAATGCTGATAAAGAGTGATATGCATTATCCTTATGAATTCAGCTGGTTGAGTTGTCAAGGTCAAGGTTGCTGTGAATGACGGAGAGTTGTATTACTCTCTTGACTTTCGCAGTCGTGCCACCTTTGTACCCATGTAACCGAAGCCATTGCAGCATTGAGGACTGCATTGCTTGAGCAAGATATGTACTGGTTAAAAAAAATGAAAACCAAAAAAAGTAAATGCAAAAAACAGCAACACTGTCGCAAAAAAAAATAAAAAATAAAAAAATAGAAAGACTTGAAAGCTGTTAAATGTCTGGCATTGTATCACAAGTTATACATTTAATGCAGTTTGACTGTCAACGAAAAATGACTTCCACATTGATCAGCCTGTCATACATGTGTCACAAAATAATGATTATACTCAAGTAATGTTCTCATCTAATTCAGCCATACTGACCTCACTCCAGTCATCTGTTGTAGTTTATGTGAGTTCACACTCTAGTAACCTGGAGATCCCCTCCCCTCTTAGGTCACTACGGGCTAAATGAAATCTGGCTTTTATGGATCTCTGGATTGGTGACACGTAATACCTGCACACACATGCACATTGACATAAGTGGATATTTCAACGAAGTACAAATCATTGTCGTCTTGAACAAAACAAGACTGAAATGTTCTTTTAAAAAAGTAGAATGATTTGTCAGTGTTTTTCAGGATGACAAATCAGCTGGCCCACTTCCCCTTTCCTTGGCTCTGGTGGTGGAGGAGTCATCCACCAAACCAAAGGTTGAAGGTTGATACCCGCGAATAAGAATCAGAATCGCTTGACTGTCATTTCAAAACACAACAAAATTGGATCACTGCTCCATACATCAATAACATAAAGACAAAATGGATAGTAAAAAAAAAAAAACACTCAATAGCATAAAATAATAATGTTAAAGGGATAAATAATGTTGTAATATGCAAAGGTGGGGAATTTATGACATTTGTCCAGTCTGTCATTCGCCAGCGGCCTGAGCATATGTCCGCCATCATCAGACCGTCATTATTTCAAAGTGAATGAAACGGTAATTGTCAGTCTGTCAGTCTGTCGTGTTATTTTAATTGCGGTACCTTTAGTAAATTGCACCGGTGAACCAGTATGTTCATCATCAATCCATGAAAAAAAAAAAAACCATCATAGTCCAACAAATGAAAAATCCAATTTGATCACTAGCCAGTGAGCAGATATAAAAGGCCTATGTGCTGTCCTCACGACACGTGACTATGTGCAGCTACACAGCTAGCTAAGAAAACTCAGTACACAAGGCTTACATTTCTTGCTTTTATGAAGTTCTGTTGCCCTTAGTGGCAACAAAATGCAAAACGGTATATCTGGGAGTGTGTGTGTGTGTGTGTGTGTGTGTGTGTGTGTGTGTGTGTGTGTGTGTGTGTGTGTGTGTGTGTGTGTGTGTGTGTGGGGGGGTGGGTGTGTGTGTGTGTGTTGTAATAAGATGCAAGTCTTCCAAGGCTCAAGTGTTTGGAGTACACTCCCACTCAAATATGAATTTATTTCCAACTTATCGATTAACACATTCAACAGTAAATATGAATGTCTCTTCCCCAAAAAACATGATAGCCCTCACACCCTTGGACATGTTGGGATACTGGCACACAGGACAATAACCCTCTAAAACAGTGGTGTCCAAACTCGGTCCTCAAGGCCCGCTGTCCTGCCTGTTTTTGAGCTCTCCCAGGAGCAACACGCCTGATTCAAATAATCAGGATCGTTCTAATGCTGCTTCAGAGATGGCTGATGAGCTGATCATCTGAATCAGGCGTGTTGCAGCCCGGAGAGCTGGAAAACAGGCAAGACAGTGGCCCTCCAGGCCTGAAGCTGGACATACCTGCTCTAAAACATTCGCGTCAAACTCCAGTCGTCAAGAGCCTTTTTCCTGCATGTTTTCCATCTCGTCCTTTTGCAACACACCTGATTGAAATGATCAGCTCATCAGCAAGCCCTGCAGAAGCCTGAGAACTTTCCTGATCATTTGAATCAGGTGTGTTGCAACAGGGAGTGGTGGAAAACTTGCAGAACGGTGGCTCTTGAGGACACCAATTTGACACCTGTGGTCTAAAATATAAAAGGTTTTGCCAGGCCTGATGTGTGTACAAAGTTACATGAGTTTTCGACCACATGTTCAGTAACTTTTCATTTCAAACATCTTCAGATGAAACACCAAAAGTTTGACGACAATCGAATTAATTCTCTATGAGGACTTTTTTAGAGGATGACCTCTACGGAAGGTGAAAATGGTGCCAAAGTCAAATCAAATTGGCAGACTTTGTGTTAGGTTAAGGGTATGACTCGAAATGACTTGTTTTGTAGGTCGTGGGCAGTTACATATACCTCCCAATTTTCATTGATCTCGGTGAAATTCTCAACCAGGGGTGCTTTGTGAAAAAGGTATACGAGGCACAACTGCGCTATTTTGAAGAAACTACAAAATAATCCTCTAAATTAAGTTTTTGCCAGGCCTGGTGGGTGTGCAATGTGTTTTGAATTTTCACTTGGGTTTAGACCTGGGATAGCCAACTTTGGTCCTCGAAAGCTGCTGTCCTGCCTGTTGAATCAGTTTCCCTCCTCTAACACACCTGATTCAAATGACCACTATCGTTATCAGGCTTCTCCAGAGCTTGCTGATGAGCTGATCATTTGAATCAGGTGTGTTGGAGGAGGAAAAGTTCTAAAACAGGCAGAACAGTGGCTCTTGAGGACCGGAGATGCCTACCTCTGGTTTAGACCCTCAAAAACAGCAAACTTCCAAAGGAAAGCCAAAATGGTAGACTTTCTTTTAGGTTTAGTCGATGGCTCCAAAAGACTTTTTTGTATGTCATGGGCGATAACAGGGGTGGCCAACCAGTCAGAGACTAAGAGCCAATTTTTTTACTGTGTTACTGCAAAGAGCCACACACACACACACACACACACACACACACACACACACACCAGTGGCGGAAGCTGGTCTGTCGGACGGGAGGCTCAATTTCGGCCTACATCATAAAATGTGTCCGTTTATTTATATGTGAATTCTACTCTCCATTCCTTTTCAAGAAAATTATCTGTGACCCTGTCATACCTGCAAGGCGTCTTTTCCAGGGACTTAACTAGTGTCCTACAACAACAGCAACTACAATAAAACCCACCAGAAATAAAAGATTAATTCATTGCTAGTCGTTTTCAACAAAGAGAGTGTCACTAAGATGACTCGAAGAAGTCTCCAGTTCAACTCAGAACAAAATGAGAATTGAAAAATGCTCCCACGGATGCCTACACCAAAAAATCGGTGATTGGCTCATTTCGCTGTCAATCAAAAACAGATTCAGCCTCAGACAGATCATCTAATCATCATGCAGAAAAGCTGAGCGTCCGGGCCAGCCAATACACGCCCACTGTCCATAGACTCCCAGAGACGCTGAGCGTCTGATGGGCAGGACAAAACCAGCATTTATCCATTGACTCATCTCGTTTCACTGCATTGGGACAACTGGCTCTTGAACTCTCTGAACGCCCAGCGTCCGCGCTGTAGACGCTCAGCGTCCACACAGTTTAAAGCACAGTGAAGCTGCGGGAATGAATGAGAAGAGAGTCGCGTCGTAACCAGTAATAAGAAGCTGATTCGTAACAAAAGTTGAGCGCGTTGTAGCGCATAGTCAATGACATGTACACACAATTGTATGTACACACATACATTTGATCACTTATTTTTGGCATTTTAGGGGAAGCTGAGCTTCCCTTGCAGTCTTAGAGCAATCGCCTCTGACACACATACACACACGCACACGTACACGCACACTTTTTTGCCGAAAGATTGACTTTTGGAGCGACAAACCTCCCACGATCGACCCGATCGCGAGTGCAAGCATATAAGATAAGATAAGATAAGATATCCTTTATTTGTCCCACACTAGGGAAATTTACAGTTTACAGCAGCAAAATTGGGGGGTAGAAAGAAGAAAAACAAAGTGTTAGCATTCACAAAATAAATGTTTCAGTTTCAATGTACCAGGTACAATTAAGTGCAATATTCTGTAAATATAGATATAGATTGGATTGGATCGGATACAACTTTATTGTCAAATGTGCTGTATGTGATACAGCACAGATGAAATTTCTTCCCTCTCAACATAAAACAAGGCGAGCCGCTGCGGGTGTCCGCGCCACCATCTAAAGAAAAGTTAACAAAAAATGACAAAATAATACAAAACAACACATGAGACACAGACAATTGTGCAATCTTAACCACTTTCCTGCATACACTTTGTTGTCTGAAGCAGTTATAGATGAAAGAGGAGTGAATCAAAGTGTCCTTTTCACCAGTGGGACGTTATGCTGCAATGTACACACGTCTGCTACAAGCTAAGCTTGAAAGCAACAAGAAGCTGTAGGATCCTTTAACGAAAATTATAGATAGATATATAAACACACACACACACACACACACACACACACACACACACGACCACGCACTCACGCACATATGCATGCATGGCACGACGAGCAACAGCCTGAGCGCCCGAACATAAATGAAACCTAAAGACACAAACACACAAATCTTTTTTTTCCCCCCATTTCCTCCTTCCACCGCTCGTGGTCGACTTGGGACCAGTCTGCTGGCTCTTGGTCGATTGCGATCGACGTGTTGGGCACCCCTGCCTTTAAAACAGAGGTAATTCGCTGACTAGCTTAGCACTTACCACTTAGCGCCGTTGTCTGCGTATGAGCGGTAATTCAGTCATCTGATTGGTTGCCCTCTATGTCAATCAAGTAACGGGATTGGTGGTAGGCTGACGTAGTACGTTCTATGTATTAAGCACCGTTGCTGAGGCGATTTTGACAATTGTTGTGTGAAAGCCCGGGAGCCGCATTGAACCAGCCAAAGAGCCGCATGCGGCTCGCGAGCCGCGGGTTGGCCACCCCTGGGCTAAAACATATGCCTCCCAATTTTCATAGATCTAGTAGAATCGTACAACCAGAAATATATGCCAAGTCTGATGTTTGAGGTCTCCATGCAAAATAAATGTACTAAGATAAATTCTTTGAATAAAAATGTGTGTTTCAAGTGATTTCTTTTTCTTCAACAGAACCTCACCAGGCATTGAAAAATACCTTTTCGCATGGTCCCGAAGATGGTGGCGTGCACAAAATTCTTAAAGACAGCTAATATAAATTTGGATAGATTAATTTGCGTTTCTCCCTCTATTCTAATGTGTTGTCCAGCATACTGATGTTTGGTTCCAAGAGGTATTGCTCGTCCTCGAAGGTAGCAGCTGCCGTCATGTTTTTGGTTCTGCGTGCCTCCTTTATGCTGGCGTCAAAACAATACCAATATTTACTCCCAAAAAGGAAACCACAGCAACCAAGGAAATAGCATACATTTGCAGTGGTGCTGCTGCGAAAGAAGCCAACCAGTTTCCGTACTTTGGCCCGGATAGCACAGAGTGTTGGCTGCTGCTGATCAAGTGACTTATTAACAATCAAGTTGAGAGGCTGAGCAATGCAAATATGATGATGAAGCTTCACCTTTCTGAAGCAAGCAACCATATATGGGGCACCATCAGTGGACCAACATGTCATCTTTGCTAGATATTAGATAAAATGATCAGTGGTGTGGTACCCAGATGATTCAGATAATTGTTGCAGCATGTTGCATTTTCATCAAATTTGCATCATCTGGTCATCTGGGTCCATTCTCGGTCAATATATATATATATCAAATATGATGATGAAGCTTCACCTTTCTGAAGCAAGCAACCATATATGGGGCACCATCAGTGGACCAACATGTCATCTTTGCTAGATATTAGATAAAATGATCAGTGGTGTGGTACCCAGATGATTCAGATAATTGTTGCAGCATGTTGCATTTTCATCAAATTTGCATCATCTGGTCATCTGGGTCCATTCTCGGTCAATATATATATATATCCATCCATCCATCCATTTTCCACCGCTTATCCGGGGTCGGGTCGCGGGGGCCGCAGCTTTAGGAGGGAAGCAGTACTGACGCTGATGCGCTCCCGTTTTGCTGGCAAATGATGAAAGACGGAAACTTTAAAATACTGATAGAGTAAGCCCGGACGGAAGCGGTCTTCCAAATTGCCACTAACCCAACTGGTGGGCAGTCTGTCAGTTCCAACTGAAGTTCCTTCAGTCCATAAGTGATGTACTCCCGTTTTGCTGACGTGACTACACAATGGTTGCTTCGATCATAGCACAGAAAGGGCTTCTCATCCTCCGATAGTAAAAAAAAAATAAATAAATAACTTTGCATACCAATTTGGTGGCCTGTGGTTGTGTTGCCTGTTAAATCTTTGTTTCCATTCTCCAATCCTGCTCCACTATTTTAGGTCGTCCTTGTTGGTAAAGGATGTGTTGAATAAGTTTCTGTCCCACAGACCGCAATGACATTTTCCCAAATTGTTTTTATGTCACGATGCTGCTTAAATGTTTGTTTCTGCTTTTTTCTTCTTTTGTTGTTTGCTTGTTCTGACTGCGGGTGTAAGTAGTGACATTGTAACGACTGACAGACTGGGCTGGCCTGATATAATGACAGACTAGTGGGCTGGCTACTGGCAAATGACGGTCCTGTAAGATTTACTTACACACCAACCCCAGCTGTTTACCCTTGTAAACATTTCTTTACTGATGATCCTAAAAGAGTCGTGATGAACTGTAATTTATGGATGAAGTGTGGTTAAAATAATGATGACAGAGAGAGAGAGACTGCTGATGACGGACTGAATCGGCTTGAAATAATGATGGACTAACGATGACGGATGGTTGGTCCAAAATTTACTGACGCGCCTCCGTGTGTTAATAAGCCTGACTTGAGATTTTCAAATTGTTCTCGCAGCAGTTTGGTTGATCCATGAATTCTTAGCCCGTTTGCCATCTCGTAGTATGTGCAGGTTAGTAATTGTTATGAGTAACACGGTATCATGTAATTTTTTTTTTTTTACAAAGTTTCAGCTTCTACATGTGTAAGCGGATTTGACTTAGTCAAGGAATACTAATCAAACCAAAGTTACATCAATTTAACTAATACGTTGTAGCTATTTGGATTGGCCCACGGCCACTTCATGTGGGAAAAGTTGGGCCCCAACCCGAGGTCAATAAGGTTTAGACCCACATTGCCCGAAGCGGCAACCATTGCCCACAGTGCTGATTGGTTGTGATGTCACTCAGTGTGCGAGATATGGAACATTATAATCATCTACAATCATTCAACTTGGAAAAACGCTAACCCCCGTTAGACATACAGCTATGAGATCCAGTGAAAAATGTCATGCAGCTTTTTTTTCACCGCCAAATCACCGCCATCTGAGGCCGTCTGTGGGATACAACTATTGCAACCTGTCAATGTCATTAAAAACTCTGGCACCTGTCAATAAAGAAAGACTCTCTTGTCTGCTCAGTGTAAGCATGTGTATGGTACTGTATAGGTTTGACATTTTCTCGGGAATCCCGCAGGTCACAATTCTGCCAGATTCCCACACAAAGGGAGTCAACTTTACCTTTCATCATGAGATTGGGACAGTACAGGATAAAAAGTTTACGGGAGAAAATGAAGCGGAATTAGCCAGTCGGAGAAAAAAAACTCAGACAAAGGGACTGGAAATCATTCTGAATGAGAGCAGGATGGGGGTGGGAGTTGTTTTCAGCAGCAGCAAGACGGGACAAGATTTTTCTTATTTTTTTTATTATGATCTGGGACTGGGACGATTTATTCTGTGGGACGGGAGTGAAAATCCACTCCCGTGTCACCCTTAGTATATACTGTATAATTGATTCCGGCTTGCTGCAGGTTCTTCTGCTAATGTGCTCATATAAAAATGCACTATTACGTGTGCATGTTGTAAAAGTATACACAATACAGAGATAACACAAAGGTAAAAGCAAACTGTTTGTACAGCTTCACGGTGCACATCACTGTTCTTTTGCTGTAGTGCACTTACGTCAGCCTCAATACTCGAGATCCCCCCCACCCCCTCATCACAGCATTGACATAAAACGTAAATGCTTTCAACAGGCCAGGTTTCAAATATGGGGTAAAATTACTTTATGACTACAATTTGTACAGGGCAAATTTAAGTTTAATAAAATGCATTGTTCAGAATGGTTAGTTGGTCAAATCAATAAAAGCAACCATGAGTGCTTCTGGTCTTGATGGTCCTTTAAGCTTGAGTCATCTCAGGGCCAGGAGAACATTCGTGTCAGAGCTTCTATTCGGAAAATCCAATTAAGTTGTTGGACAGGAATAAAGTGGCTCTGATGTTGTCCGTTCATGTGATTGTAGATTGTAAAAGGCTTCACCTACTTTTGCTAGCCCTGAATGGCAACTCAAAGGTACTTTAATCCACAGATAATCAGCCGTTTTCCTCCAGTGTTTTATGCCAAATAATTTTGTTTGTTTTATCCCCCCCCCAAGCGTAAAAAAACACATTTAACTGAGGACACTTTGAACCTCTATTTTTTGAGACCATTTTAGCCAATCTGAAGCTTAAACAAAGATTTTAGAATATTTACATTCAGTAGTTCTCAACTAGGATGGCACAGTGATCCACTGGTTATTAGCACAGCAGGGTGGTCGTGGGTTCGAATCTGGCCACAGCCTTCCTGTGTGAGGTTTGAATGTTCTCTGCGTGCCTGTGTGGTTTTTCTTCGGGTACTCCGGTTTTCTCCCACATTCCACAAACATGCATGTCAGGTGAATGGAATACGCTAAATTGTCCCTCGGTGTGATTGTGAGCGTCGATGGTTGTTTGTCTATGTCAGGGGTGTCCAAACTTTTTGCAAAGAGGGCCAGATTTGGTAAAGTGAAAATATGCGAGGGCCGACTATTCAGCCTGACATTCTTTGAACCATTAAGATTCAATACAAATGAACTATTTTATGTATTTTTTTTTTTATTGCAAATGGCAGACTTCATTTTTTCCAAACAAAATCACAGACCACAAAAAAAAAATGAAAAAAAAACTTGGGGAGATTGCAGACATCCAAGTTAATTTGCAGAATTACATATTATTCACCATTAAATGCTCACTGTAAAATAAATTCAAGACAGTGATCACTGCATACTCAAAACTGTGGTTTTTACCATCACAAAAAAACAATTAACTGAGATTTAATAATTTATTCAACTCAGGAATAAATAAACATCTTGCCTGCACTAATGTGAAGGGTGATAATGGGATCTCGACTGCAGTATGTAGTACAGGTCTGGCTCAAGAACAGTGGTTTTGATGCGCAAGACGTCACGCAGGTGAGAGTCACTTAGTCTCGTACTCACGCGGCTCTTGTTAATGTTCATAACGGAGAATGTCTTCTTACACAAGTATGTGGAGCCAAACAAGCTCAGCATTTTCTTAGCAAATGTTCGCATTGCTTCGAACCTGCCTTCATCCAGCTGGCGGTAGAAGTCGACAAGAGGGAGCTGTTGGTGCCGACCGCGACACTCGGCGTCACACTGCAGCTCAACGAGCTCCAGCTGCAGGTGGTCTGGAGCATCATCAGGGTCCACGGAGAAAGGAGAGGAAAGAAGCATGATCTCCTTTTCAATAGCTGCAAAGTACCAACAGCGCTGTTGAAACTCCTCAGCCAGAGAGGAGATGTCTGCTGCGTACTTTGCCATTTGCGCACTTATATTTTTCTGTGGGAAACTGGTCATAATTTCCCGCAGCGATGGTAAATGTGTAGTATTGGGCTGCTCCTGTGATAGGTGTCTTTGGAAAAGTTGTAGCTTAGTCCGAAATGCCTTGATGTGTGAATACAGTTGGCTTACCAGTGCATTTTGCCCTTGAAGGCTTGTGTTCAGCGCATTCAGATGTCGCGTTATGTCGACTAAAAATCCCAAATCAGCTAGCCAAATGGGATCAGAAAGTTGTGGCATCAGTTGTCCCTTTTTTGTCAAGAATTGTTCAATTTCCTCCCTAAGAGCGTAGAAACGCTGCAGTGCAGACCCCCGACTGAGCCATCTTACGTCATTATGATGCAAAACATCTCCGTATTCAGCCTGCATATCAAGAAGAAATTGCTGAAACTGGCGGTGGCACAGCACTTTGGAGCGAATATAATTAATTGCTTTTATCACTGGTTTCATAACATTATCATATCTCATATGTTTAGCACAGAGAACTTCTTGGTGAATAGTACAGTGGAGTTTAATAGCTCTGCCTCCTTCTTCGCTGACTTTGTTACAGACAAGGGTTGATGATCCACTCCGCTCGCCAGTCATAGCAGGTGCGCCGTCCATAATAATCCCAGTGACTTTATTCCACTGTAGTTTCATGTCATCTACGGTGGAACATACAGAAACAAATAAATCTGGAGGTCCAGAAGCTCTTCACTCACGTTCATGTCGTTGTCCA
>NW_017805540.1:5523692-5527848 GCF_001891065.2 Hippocampus comes
TGTGCCGTTAAAACAGCTTCCAGTTGCTTCACTTTTTCACCACGTTGGTTTCCAGTTAACTTGTCGTAGTTGGCATGTTTCGTCTGGTAGTGCCTCTTGATATTGAATTCCTTGAAAACAGCCACAGACTCTTGGGAAATTAGGCAGACACAGTTGTTTCGGATTTTGGTGAAAAAATACTCCAATTTCCACTTGTCCTGGAAGCAGCGGCCCTCACAGTCAACTTTACGTTTTTTGGTTACAGTCGCCATGTCAGAAATGGGCTGGGCTAAAACGGTCACGCAAGGCCAAGTGTCACGGCGGCCAGGGTGCGGCCAAAAGGCTACTGCCATCTTCTGGTGAAATGTAAAATAATTTTTTTTTGTACAAATTTATTTTATATTGTGGTCAACAGTACTGGCGGGCCGCATAGTATTGATTTTATGACAGAGGCCGCGGGCCGGTAAAAATTTGATCGCGGGCCGCATTTGGCCCCCAGGCCGGACTTTGGACATGCCTGTGCTTGGCCAACACGACCGACTCCTCCGTGCTCTGGTGGAGAGCAAACAGTGTGCATCAGCCCATATCTCTGAGTTGTCTCGTCAGGTCTCCACGCTTGCTTCCTCAGTACAAGACTCCAGGCTCCCCTCGCTGGCTGAAGTGACATCTGCATCGATAACTTGCCGGGACATTCATATGAGTGACTCAGACCCTGTCTTTGGGGACTTGGAAAGATGTCGAGGCTTCCTACTCCAATGTGGACTCATTTTACAACAGCCCCCTCAATCCTACTCAACCGACTCCGCAAAGATCAACTATGTCATTGGGCATTTTCGGGGCAGAGCGCGAGCATGGGTGGAAGCCATGAGCACGGACAATGAGCTCTTTAAGATGAACTATTCCGTCTTTGTTGCCAGACTCAGGACTGTATTTGACCACCCCAACTCTGCTGTGGACGCTTCTAATCGACTCCTGAAGCTGGTAACCGCTCTGTGGCAGACTTCTCTGTTGATTTTCAGACCCTGGCAGCAGAGGCTCGGTGGAATGACGCTGCACTACGGGCGGCTTTCACTGAAGGTCTCAGCAAGAAGTTAAAGGACGAGGTGGCGACAAAAAGTGCACATGGGGGAACAAAACCAAACGTAACCTAAACAATAAGATAACAATGGTGAGAGGCAGGTGTGGCATCCTCATTGCTCCCCAGTTCAGTGCCTGTACATTTGGGTTCACACCGGTGGATGAGAGGGTTGCCTCCCTCCGCCTTTCCTGACTATTGTTTGTGCCCATGCACCAAGCAGCAGTTCAGCGTACCCACCCTTTTTGGAGTCCTTCGAAGGTGCGTCAGCGCAGAGCGCGATGCGTATGTGGAACTGGGAGTCGCGGTTTGGAATTGAAGCGGATTTACATGGGACAGGAGATGAGAGCCAATCTCATTTTCGTTAATCAGGGATGAGAGTGGCTCGTGATGATAAAATCTGAAAATCAGCCGGGAGTCTGGGGGCCACAGGCCCGGATGGGGGCCCAGGGGGCAAAGCCCCTGGAAATTAATGGGTTTTAGAGATTTTAAAGCCTTAAAACCATTAATTTTATCAACAAAATTTTACCATTTTTGTTGAAATACCATTCCCTATTTGCTTACAAAATTGGCACTTTATACTAAACATGCTAAATACGAAGTGTATTCAATGTAGGTTGGGTTTTTTTGTGCGCTGAGAGTGAGCGACCAGTGTGCAGTTGCGCAGTTTAGAGGGAACATTGACTGTGAGACACATAGAAATGCACATTCACATTTATACAAACTAGCATTTGCATTTGTCTGCATCCCAACTTCATTGGTGTCCTGTGAAAGATTATTTTCTAAAGCTGGTAAAACACTTTCCAAAAATAAGAAACCATTTAACACTGTGGGAAAGCTATTTTTATAAGTAAAAATGAAAAACAAATTATCTTTATCGCACTTGTTGCATTTTATTTATATAGTAACACAAGCACATTCATATAATTTTCTTAAACAGCCATAGAATTCTCAACACTGTTGACCACTTGGGCTTCTAGACCACTTGATGCTGCAGAGAGCAAATGAAGTACCGTGAAGCTTTGAACCATGTGCAAACCAACTGGTTGCAAAGCTTCATTGCTTCATGAGGACCTCATCATCTACCCGAATCTCCCCCGGGATTTCTAACAGGAGTTCCGTCACTGGATTTGGCTGTAGATTGTCAGGTGCTATGGTCTTTTATTGTGTCACAAAGCGTGAAGCATGGCCTGATGTCTTTCAGTATTTAAGCTCGGGGTGCTCAGAGACATGTCAGAAGGTCAAGCTTTCTTCCATGCCTTGTCCTTCGAGCTCTGCTTAGTTGTTACTTTGTAGTTTTGCTCATAAAGGCTCTCAGTTTACCACTCTGGTGTCCTGCTTCTGGGATCAAATTCTGCTCTTCACTCTTCTTTAATATGATCATAACTCTGTGTGTTTCCCCTTTTCTTTCGGACACTCCTAGCCCTGCGTTCTTTTCCAAACCATTCCACGTTATCATATTGAGAGCGTCTTTATGACTAAAAATCCAGTTGTTTTCTCTGCGACCTCAATTTCAGTGGTACGGACCCGAGCATGTAGAATCCAGACTCTTGGTAGTACACAGAGCCAACTCAAAGCAGTTCAAGGTGGACTATCATTATTCACTTCAGTATGTTCATAAATCTATGGGCTTCCTTCACTTGTAAGGTAAAGAGCCCTTTTCATTATCCAACCCGTTCCACTTTATCGAATAGAGAACGTCCTTATTTACTTTTTGTCTCCATTACTACTGGTAGTAACAATTAGTTAGCTGCAGCCAAATGGGAGAATGTCAGAATGTGACTCGAGAAGTTCACAGAATAGTCATTTCTGATGCAGACAGTCCAAGAATGATTTGTAACTCAATATTCGGGGCGGATGGAAATTACTGACTCGCTGTGGCGACCCCTGAATAGGGACGTGCCGAAAGGAGAAGAAGAAGAAGATTCTTATGAACTTTGAAACATTTCAGGCAAGAGTGCATCATATAAGACTTGTATTTCTTGAAACATTGTATAGGAGAGTAATTCTTAGAAAGTGGAGAGCCAAAAGATAAAACTAAATTAGCCTATCCAAGATGAGTAATATTTCTCTTCAACCAACAAAGTACATGTAAAATGTATTCTCTCCTGAGTTCAAACATATTTTGGAGAGTTATTGTGCTGCGAGCCAAAGTCATCTGATTTGCCAATATGCAGACAATCATGAGTAATCAACCGATTTGCCACCCTTAAAAACCAGTGTCATTCTTTGATGCCTCCCGCCACCAAGTAGCTGGCGATTGCAGCTGCTAATTTGATTTTGATTATTAACTGATACGAAGTCAAATTTTCTCTGTCAGTTTTTTGTTGTTTCTTGAAAATGATGGGCTTGGCTTACTTATTACAGATTGCACATATCTTCGGGGGCTAACCCCACTCTGTCCATAAAACCTCGTGATGCCCCTGATGACAACCATGAAATGTGTTAAAGAAAATAGTCATTCCATTTTTTTACGATGAAAACCTGAAAAGGAAGCAGCATACTGAACCAGCCTGAATGTGACCTCTTCTTGTTGGTTGGCGCTGAACGCATCAACTTTTAGCATTTCTTTTATTGTGAAGCTTTATGGTTAAGGACAATGATGATATGAATGTAAATAAAAGACAGTTCTACTTCCATTAAGTCTCATTTTTGTGTATTATGAAATGTGTTTATTTCAAGAGTGTGACACACATTCAAGACAAATCAGTTGCAGTACTCTACAACAGGGGCCCCCAACCTTTTTTGCCCCACGGACCGGTTTATGTCAGAAAACATTTTCAGGGACCGGCATTTAAGGTGTGGCGGAAATAATACAACAAAATAATATGGTATGAGCTGCATGAAAACTGTGGCGTTTTCGAAATATAATAATAAACACAAGGAGCGCCTAATCTGGCCGCAACACTCCGATCGCTATGGCAATGTTTAATGCCTTACAAAATACGATACAACGCAAATTCAAAGTGATGAAAATGACGACTCACCACAGCACCGAGCTTGATTTTCTGCAACCAGACGGTCCCATCTCGGGGTAATAGGAGACAATGACACCTCAAGTGTGTGGTTTATGTCCAGTCTACTTCGTAATTTTGTTTTCGT
>NW_017805540.1:5528031-5530334 GCF_001891065.2 Hippocampus comes
TTTTCAAAATAAAACATCTTTCGTATTCCGAAATAAATAAAACGGAATTAAGGCAAGTTCTTTCTGTGCGGCCCGGTACCAAATGCCCGGCGGACCGGTACCGGTCCGCGGACCGGCGGTTGGGGACCCCTGCTCTACAAGGCCACAGTAGGGAATGCAGTCATCTTTACCGTCAACATGACAACACTATCAGCCATTCTTGAGCATTTTCAAGACACACAGAATATTGTGATCAATAGGGTATATTCAGAAAACTATCAAACGGACGCACAGACAGCCTCATCAGGAAAATAAGTTTGATTCTGCCCTTTTTTCTTCTTTGCTAATCAGTAGTAGAAAAAGGTAGGTTGCACAAAATGCAGCCATTTCTACCAGTGGACTCACAAATTGTACTGATCTCAAATTTAAAATGGGGCATCAATGTCAGTTATTGTGTATGGCTGTGCATCAGTAATGCTGTTTCCAAGCTTGAAATTTACAGTGGAGTAGCATCAGATGCTCACCAACCTAGACCGGTTGAAAAAACGGAATAGACAAGTGTTCTTGTCAACGGAGTGAATGAGTTTTAATTATTAAGACAGTATGCATACATTTTGGCTAGCCACTCACACACTTATGGAATCTTATTGCTGTGACACCAGAAGAAAAAAAAAAAGCAATAAAATGCTGTAATATTAGCAGTCGCATGTGTGCAGTGAGGTGGAGAAATGTGGTGAGCATATCAACTTCACAGCAACAAGATTCAGAGTCAGAAAAGTTACCTTTAGCATGCTGCAGTTACTAATGCTGTGTTCTATAAAAGTCCTTTGAGTGACGGGCAACCAATCCATTTATTTGTCTATGTTGCGACTGAAGGGTGGCCGTCATCGAATTGCCTCGGATGAGCGAATCATGTTTAGGTGCAGTCACATGACCTCATCATCACCATCATTTTTGTCATTGTCAACATTATCCACATTGGTGTCTGCCACAATCAAGATCATCATCATGATTTTTGTCATCATCATTGCCATTATTACAATCATGATAGTTGCCTTCGTCATCATCAGCAGCATCAACACGAGTTTTATTCTGAAGGTTCCAAGTGATGGTGTTTCCTTTCCTGGCGGTCCTGAGCTGTCCCCCAAAGTGACAAGCAGCATTTCCCAACCTTTGTTGAGTCAAGACGTGGTGATACCTGACAGAAAAATGACAGCACAACCAAGAATGTCATAAAGATGATTTGAGTTGAAGGGCCACATGCATTCCAATTTGATCTCAAATGGGCCCTGCTGACCAGAATATTTGTGGCCTGATAAACTACAAATATAGACAAAATACATTTTCCATTGTTTTGGTGCAAATACTTTGGAAAATATTTACCTTTAGGATTATCTTGTTGCAAATCATGTTTGATATTATATGGGCGATGTGAAATTCCATGACAAAAGTGAGAACAATTTCAATAACATTGGGAATCATAAATTATGGATGTAAATATGGCGAGATTTGAGTTTGAAAATTCTCGAGGCAATGTGCCATGTGGTGGGATCAAATGAGGACTCGGAATACACCCCACCAGGGTTGCTTTTTTTTCTGGTGCTCTTGAGTGGGCTGCTCTGAGAAGTGAAACACTGCCTCCTGCTGTCAACTGTATGTGAGTGTCCTTTTGGTTTGGGACCGCAAAACACCCCTTTAAACGTGCCCCCCTCCACCAAACATTGTCAAATTTAGTCGTTACAATTAGAAAGGCACTCAAGCAAAAAGGATTGCTTTTATTCTTGTTGAAATATATGTTGACATTGTCCGTTCAAAGTTGGAAGACAAGTGAATATTGTTTGCTAGTTTGTTACACTGGAAACTGCTTATTGCTACACTTGAAGACAGGTTGGTAGTCATAAATATGATTCTTACATTTGAACATGATGTATTTTGTGTTCAATTACTCGGTATTTTTATCCTTAAGATTCCTGCCACTTGATTTTCCACACCATGCCATATTGGCAGCCATTTTGTGGAAAGACACCATTCATGTTGATTGAATTGAATACAACTTACAGAGATGAAAGTGGACTTTCCTGAAAATTCCGGAAAAAATAAAAAATTATATATACTGTATATATATATATATATATATACCAAGGGGCCCAAAGAGTGCCAAGAAAACATCCCCCACACCATTACACCACCACCACCAGCCTGAACCGTTGATACAAGGCAGGATGGATCCATGCTTTCATGTTGTTGACGCCAAATTCTGACCCTACCATCCGAATGTCGCAGCAGAAATCGAGACTCATCAGACCAGGCAACGTTTTTCCAAT